>NC_036454.1:23138875-23438875 GCF_002775205.1 Xiphophorus maculatus
CTGTTTTTGTCAAATCGTACGATAAACTGGGATATATAAGAAAGCATTGGAGCCACATCAGTTAAGGATTTAGGTCTGCAGCACAATTTCCCGCTGGTTACATAACAGCGGAAGGACACTTAGTAGGCTGCTGTTAATCTGCATCAGCCAGTTAATGCAACACCCACCGGTTGGACACTAAACGCAACCCTAAAACAGCTTGAGCTGAACACACGTTAGATCGGATTCCCTGAAAAATGCTTCCTAAAATGTACAACGATGGGACTAAATGTATAGGTTTACTAGAGGTGAATAAAGAAACCAGCTAGATTGCTTTTCGACAGTCAGTGAATGCATCATAGCTACTTGTTAATGGGTTGTGCCGACACTATTCGAGTGTGGAAGTTTAATTTTTTCACATTCTTGTCCAGACATGGATTATGATCAAATAAAGTGCCAATGTTTTTCACACTGCAAAGTAATCCTTAACACAAGATGCTAAGTTTAAAACTTGTAATCATTTTATATTTTATTTGAAATGACAGTGGAGGTGTGTCACTGCAGAGCTGTGTAACATCCACTGCTCTCTCACTTCTTAACGCTCCTGCAGCGTTTTAATAAATGCGCTACTGATTTAACAAAGATCTCTCCAATATTGATATACAGGGAGAAAATATGAAGCAATGAAATTTTATATTTTCAGATATGGTTTGATAATCGGTCTTGTAAAGGAGTACGGTAATCCGGAAATTTTTTTCTGTATTTCTTGAAATAAGAGAAATGCATTTAGCTCTTAAAGAGAAACCATGCTTAAAGTAAGAACTTAATATCTATATTCAGACAAAAACAAATAAATAATTGGCAGATGTAACAAACTCAGCATAACTCCAGGTTACAAAGCCTCGATGCTGATGAGTTTTGTGTGCGCTGTGGTCAGCTTATCTTTATTTATGACTGCTGCGTCATGTTCAACTAAACACTTAATTCATTGACAAGCAAAGAAAAGTAGATCGAAAGGCAGCGAGCTCTTACCTCAAAGATCTTCAACAAAGTCTTCATATAAAGCCGCCTGATGCCAAATGACACCCCAAAAATGGCCGGAACAATAATGAATACCAGAAGCAGGGTGACCCATACAGTGAAGGAGATGCCCAGCAGAATGCACAGCAAATTATCAAAAGGGTTGAAGAAGAGCTCCATCCTGACGTAAGAAGGGGCTATTATTTATATTTACATATATATATTTTTTTAAGTTAGAGATTAGAGTTCCTGTAAGTACAGGTCTCCACAGTCTGGACCCAAGTGGCCCCGGTGGGGATTTGTCACGAAAATGCCCTCATTGATATCATCAGAGAACAGGGCTTCTCCAGACATTTACTGGAAAATCAACCCAAAAGCAACCAGACATCTTCACCCTGCCCCTTAGGGCATTTTCCTCAGATTTCATTGGTCTACTGAAAACTGGGATGAGTTCAAAGTCTAATAAAAAAAGAAGAGAACGAGAGAGGGAGGAAAAGAAATATCCGTGTCCTGTCCTTGCCGCAGATGTCCTTTTGGTATTTCAGAGAATGAATTCCCGCTGACGGCAGAGATGCAAACAATGTAACAAAAACAACCGGGCTCTGCAGGTGTTTCCCTCGTCTGTTGAAGATCCGGGGTCTCCGCTGCTGGGTGTCAACCTGCAAAGACGTGCAAACAAACCATCAGGTCCATCTGTGCAACAGTGTTAAGTCCCTTTCCGCCTGAATGCTGACGAGTAACGTAATAATGCAACACAGACAGCGTGTCCTTGTGTACACTTCTGTAATACCGGTGTTCAGCACTCAGCTAGCTTCCGGTTTTTCTTAAAAGACACTTACTGCAGTGCTTTTGCGTAATATTTACAACCATGTATGTCTTTTCTGTAATGGACCCGATAACATAATCAGATGTTCGCTGTGTGAGGTTGGCTGCGGTGAGGAGATAATGTTAGCTGTAGGGAGGCCCCCCATCATCGTGAATTCATAATACAGCAGGACGGGTAACAGGAGGGTCCATACCGACCCACAACCGCTGTCTCTTTAAATTCACTCTGGAGCTGTTACACATATATCCATATCCCTTCGTTTAATAAGGATATACATCTGTGTTAAAGCGTTAATATAACCCCCGGAAGCCGGTCAAAAATGGTCCCCGATGCTGAAGTAAGCTGTTTGCCAGAGCGCTAACAGTTAGCCCGCTCTCATCCCTCAGCAGAGAGGTTTGAGAGGACTAAACATGCTGAGCCAACCCTTCACGGGATTTAACACAACTACATGGCGCTCCGTGTATTAATAACTCTCAGCTGTGAAATACACGGGTGAGGCTGAAAGGTGCTTACATCTGACCAACCTTCAGTCACCGTGCATCCAGGGCCGACACGGCACCGCTTCCCCCGTCCATCCCTCTCTGCCTTTGTCTCGCCGACTGCGGCCAAACTCCACCCGCCGGACACCACGAGCGATCAGCGGGCGACCAGAGCAGAGGCAACAGCAGAAGAGCTTCGAGCAAATCCCTAACGGGAAAATCTACATCGACACCTGGTGGCCGACGTGAGCTATTGCAGCAAACCTTTAGAAAAAGTAAAAACTTGTAAAATTAGGGCAGCGTTTCTGGAGGTCCAAAAGTGGGACAATAAAAAAAAAAAAAAAATACGCCAAATTGGACAAAAATCTATATAGCGTGGTAATAAATTAGAGTGTAATTGAAACGTTCATTTATGCCACTAGATCAATGCAAAAAATTAAATTTGTGTCAAAGTCTTAACTCTAAATTTAAATTCATCGTTTCATGTCAAGTACAGTGATACCATGGTCACTAAAAAAGGTTTGGGTATTTTTGGCAGTGTAGGTAAACGCCAAGTTCTAGGAAATTAAAATAGCTTCTCTATAATGCTGGTCAGCAGAAGTTAGCATGAAGGCTCAAAATTAAAATATATTGCTGCATTGACTTTTGACTTGATAAAACAATGGGCCAACAACACTAGCATCTAACATGGCTCTCCAAATCACGGTGGGAATTTCTCACAAGATACATCTGTTTGGTATCTCTTGAAGCATCGACTCCAGCTGGAGTTCACACTGAAACTCTTGAATGTGGTTTGCTCCAATCCTCTCAAAGTATATGGTTATCCCTGTGCTGTACATTTTTTTTTAACCAAACTTTCTCTCCTCACTCAACTTCACAATAATATGCAACAGAATGCGTCACTCTGTGAAAAGACATAAGACCGTTTGTTGCTTATCCTCATTGTTTAGTCTGCTGGACAACTGTCAATGCCATGACATTTCCACAGTAAAACGCTGTATTCAAATCTTTTTTTTCTTTTTTCATTGGTGTTATGCGAGACACATGAAGACATTTTCTACTCATAAAAGCAAACAGAAAAAAAAAATACAGAAAACAGTGCAATTGATCTAAATGTGCATTTCACTTTATTATGGAATTACCAAACACGTTTTGCAGCAGAGGACATTCTCCACACAATGTAAACATTTTTCCTACAGTTGTTTTACGTCTTCAGAGAGCATGAATCTATATTGCATAATTGGCAACTTGAAATTTTTCATCCTAAATAGGTGAAGAAAAAAAATGATGAAAACAAATATACTGCAAGTAATTCTGTAGACTGAGTGGACCAGTCTTAAAAAAGGATTTACTGGAGTACGGATACTCTGTTTTCATTCACACATTTATATCCATGTGCAATTTTGTCAACTCATTTTACACAAACGGCAACAAAACTTGGCACTCAAGCCTCAAACCACCACCCATCATATTCATGATGAAAAAAAAACCTATAATATGCATAATTGATATACTATATATCAAAGAAATTTTAGCAGCTCTGAAAACACAAAAGGCAATCAGTCATCAGCATAGTTTATTTAGAGATGGGGGTCAAAGTTTTTGTTTTATTAAATACAAGTGCGTCTAACGCATCAGAGGTAACTGGGAGCCCCTCTGCCTGGGCGAGCATCATGTCTTGCTCTCCAGCAGAGACTCAAAGTCTGGAGAGCAGACCATTTTGTTTCTGACATTCCCCAACACTGTCAGGTTTCCCGTTTTTTCTGCTGTTTGAACAGAAACCAGCTCCTGAGAAGAGAAGCAGCAGAGAAGACAGTATTTAGGATTGATTTTTATAAACGTATGTTAAAATAGCACAACTCTCAGATTAGATTAATGATGACAAAGTATCACACCTGAAGGAAAGAGCACGATGTCCCTAGAGACACGTCCAGGGTGACTTGTCCCAGTATGAGCTGCACCCGGCCAGACTTCCGGACCAGCATCTTCCCAACAACGCCCTCCCTCAGATCCTTCAGGTTACAGCTGTTGTCTTCAGCTTCCTCGTCCTGTAACAAAACAAATTATTACAAAGTTATTACATGCCTCAAATGCATCCTCACTGATTGAAATGTCACCACCTGCTTCGTCTACCTGTGGCTCAGTCTTCAGAAGCACGGACTGCCCGTCCTCCGACTGCACCTCGGTTTTTACCGTCTTGTGCTCCTTGGTGGGAGGCTGGCCGGGCAGCGAGTCGGGCAGCTGGATGAAGAACAGCTCCTCCGCTTTGCTCAGGCTCCATCTGTGCAGCAGGTCAGGGAGAACTTCAGGCTCAGGGAGAGGAGGACGTTTGAAAGTGGCTTCAGCCTTTTTTATCTCCACTTCCTCTGGCTCTTGTTTCACTGTAGACGTGTTAAGACAGAATCTTTATGGCGTACAGAAACAAGGCTTACATGTGATTTATCGCAGAGTTAGGAGTTAGAAAAGCTACTGGACATGGATGCTGGCACATCATTCAGAGTAAATGTTTTCATCCCCATTTAGTCAATAATATATTGAACCACCTTTCACTGAAATTACAACTCTTAAGATGTTTCCAGAGACTGAAATTTTTGTTCATTTGTCTTTTAAAAATAGCTCAAGCTTCTGGGGATGATGTGTTCAGGATGAAATGCAGCGTTACTTGTACACCAAACACAATGGTTTGTGAGGAGGTTCAAAAGCTTTTGGGCTCGTCTCCACACTGTAGGTGGGGGAAAATAATACATATACTTTAGGAATATTTTGTTTTTATTTTACTCTGACTTCACAATTATGCACTACCTTTGTCGGTCTGTCAATTCAAAATGGTGTGAGTGCTTTTTCAAGGCAACGTTATTCGGAAACTACCTTCAACTGAAGACTCCATGGGCTCATCCGGGTCTGTCTTTTCTACTTTAACGGCTGCACTGTTAAGCTCCTCCTTGAATCCCCACCCTGACACAGCCAGGGGAAGCTGGACGGGGCAGCTCCTCTGCTCGCTCCTCAGGAATGGGTCATCTATAAACTTAATTAAAGGAAATAAATCAGTAAGCAAACATTCACACAGCATGTAAACCAAAAACGCACAAACAGGTGTCTGACGGCCAAAGGACGCACGTTTTCTCGCTCCAATTTGCGCAGAATCTCTTTGGTTTCCTCTTCGGTCTCCCTCTTCTCCTTTTTGATATTGATGATGGGCGAGGGTCCCATGCTCGGAGCGTCTCTTTCACTCTCGTAGCCCCCTGTGTGTGCGATAGGGTTTATATGCATGGATGTGAAACACTGAGGCGTGAATTCATGAGCAGCCGCTTCTCTAGCTCGAGGCCCACCTCTTCTTTTCATCATCGTCTCTCCAGGCCCCTGCTCAAAGATGGAGTGAGACTGGATGAGCTCGCCGCGACCTCGGCCCCTGCCTCTTTCCCCGCGGCCCCTGCCCCGACCTCGATCTCCATCCCTCCTCTCTCGCCTCAGCACACCTTCGACCTTTGGTCTGTCGCATTAGAAACAGAGATCATCACCAAGCAGTCCCAGAAAAAATAAATAAATAAATCATAGACGTGCTCAAATATTTTTTTCGTTTTAAAAGCTCCCATGAACTCACTCTTCTTTAACTTTTCGCCCAATGATGTTGGGAGTAAAGGTTTTCTAAAGAAGGAGGAAAACAAAGAAATGTGTTATAGAGCTGGCACTCATAAATATGTTGTCAATCACTATTATTAGCAATCTTTCAAGTATATTCAAATTA
This sequence comes from Xiphophorus maculatus, assembly GCF_002775205.1. Lineage (NCBI taxonomy): Eukaryota > Metazoa > Chordata > Actinopteri > Cyprinodontiformes > Poeciliidae > Xiphophorus > Xiphophorus maculatus. Next base: position 23,144,925 of record NC_036454.1, read on the forward strand.
CAGGTAAATTACATTTATGTCACTAAACAGAAAATTCCCAGCTTTCGTTTCACAACCAAACTGGAGGGAAAGTGATAAATAAGAAGGTTTTTTTTTCTAGAAATTATACTATAACAGTATAATTGACAAATAGAAGAAAAAAAATGTAGACGTGTTTTCTTTCTTTTTTAACTCATGTAATGCCTCTACTAAATAAGATGTTGTAAAGTGCTGCAGCGTCTTCACTGGACTAGTTAGACTTTCAGCTACTTCCATCCACTATCACCGATATGTCAATAGAGACCCTGCATGCTCATAGCCCACTACATTTCCTTATGTTATAGAGACTGTAATAAGGGTAAAAGACATCTTTTCACTCGGATAACAGGTAGAAAGAACAAATACTGAGCCAATTAAAATATTACTGCATCTTTTTTTTTATATTCCAATATAAGGCAAAACTTATTTTGCTCACATTATAGAGAAATCATCTGGTTAACAGAATCTGAAATATTTTCAATTTGATCGTCTCCAACTGCTAATCAGCCAGTTTAGAAACTCAAAAATCTGATCCTTTGTGATCACTGAATGCCCCAAGTTGGGTGACTGGAGCAGTCTTCAGTGTGCCAGTTGTTGTTGAGTTAAGCAAACTCAAAGTTAGATATTTTTAGTATCAGTGAGAAGTGATTTAAAAGATAACAGTGTTTTCTGACACAGTAAGAGACACTGCAAGAGAGGTCAAGATTTTCAGCAGGTTTTCTCCCATTTGTCCAATTAGAAATGAAAAAGAAAAACTACCTTCTTTACTCCTCCTAGTGTTAGGTCTCTGGGTCGCACCGATGGCAGGCGTCCAGGAGAGATGCCAGCTGCTGGTCGGCGACCCATCAGAGGTCCTACGCTCTCCCTGCCTCCAGGGCCTGGAGCCTGCTGACCGCTGTGGTCACCTGAGTCTGCCATCCTGATCTGCAGAAAGATCTAACAGATAAACACCCTCTATGTGTGGAACTAACAGCTATAAAACACAAACATATGACATTTATTTACAATTTGTACTTGTAATTGCTGTTGGTACTATCTGAAGAGTAACATGAGCTGGAACCCACAAAATTCTGCCCTGAAAAGGTGCAGCTTCCTTAATACTTCATGCTAAGGGCACAGCTAGGCTATGTTAAGGACTATGTTGAAAAATGAAACAGAGAGCCAACACCCAGTTCAGTTTAGTTTTCTTTCAAGTGCGACCAGTTTTAACTCCACATAGCTGGTTTTAAATGCCATGGGATTAAGTTTTAATTCCGAAAGGTGTACTTCTCCCAAACTGATTTTAGGTGACTCTTTTAAACACTTCTCTTTCATGTAATTTGATGGTCCAATAAATTGTAGATGTAAACTTCATCCACAGATGTTATAAGTTAGGCACTTTTATGAGAGCTTAGATCAAAGCTCACACCATAATTATCTATGAAGATGTTTGAAAAGTAAATAGTAGATCATACTAGATTCAAGTAACCATGAACCTTGAATGTTAAGTCAGAATTATTCACATTGAATAAAATGCATTAGTTAAGTATACATTTTTGACTGTTTTTGTCTTTAACGTTAGACACTTCACTACAAATAATTAAATGTAATAAACATCACAATAAAAATCCCTAACACGTGGCCACATTACAACATGAGCTCAGCTCACTATAGTTCACTAGAAGTCCCAAATCAGAATAACAACACTTGTTCCGGTTCCGTTCGGCTACTTGCTTTGTTATCCCTCCAAGGTTCTTACTGGGTATTAATTCACAGCCAGAAATCCATCCCAGATTGTTGAATGGCAACTAGAGCTGTTTGTTACCGAGCTCTGACATCACGCACGGCGCCATGACACCGCTGCGTTGTTGTTCCGGTCTGACATCACGGGGCTCAGAGCTGCGCACAAAAACCCGCATGGTGACCTCATTATTGCGTAAACTTTAGCGCAGATAGGATCTTAACGGACGAACCCGTGAGGCAATTCTGCAACACATTTTCTAATAAAAACAGATTGACTGAGATTTTTTATTTTTTTTTTCAATTTAGAACATGTTCCAGTTTTAAAATACGCTTAAAATAAATAAGTTAAATTTGTTAAGTATAGTATTTGAGTATAGGATCAAACTTACCACATGTTTATTAAGCCATAAGGACCCCTTGCAGAGTGACGTCACGCGGTAAGGTCCCGCCCCCATCTCCCTGCTGGAGGGCAAAACAGCTGCTGACGGTAACGACCATTATTTTTTGTTTTTTTTAGTTGTTAAATAAACAGTATAAAGGCTAAATCATATATGTAGGCCTGCTATATAAGGGACGCAGTGCTTTGCTACTAATTGTCAACACTACAAAAACTTGTTAATAAGGTCAGGAAAACGTTTTAATTAAGGAAAAAATGGTGAGGAAGAAGAAAGTAGTTTTGTTATTTTTGCTTGACTTTGACAGCCTTAACATAAAAATGTGATGTTGAATTTGGTGTGTCTCAGTAAAATAAAGTTAAAAATAAAAAAAAAGGCCAACCGCACACCAACTCTGACAGATTATCAGTAGAGCAGGTGTTTAAATTAGCTAATCGCCCTCAGCAGTGTTAGATTAGCTAATGGCAGTGATTAATCTGGTTAATCTATCACAGCTATCACTTATGAGTTATTGCAAAAATAAACATCAAACCTGAATACAAAAAAAAACTGTAAGGGACCAAAGGTTTTGTTCTTTGTGTGGGAAACGTGTGAATGTTTTTTGGTGTTGCTGAATCCTGAAGCATATAGTGGCGTTGTTGTCAGTTCCTATTTCAACGAGTCTGTAACATAGCCGAAATAAAGAGCGAGAAAATAGTGGTTTTGAGTTATTCTTCAAAGGTTTTTCTGCGTTTTTTTTTTTTTTTTTTACCTTTGCTGTGGCACAGTGCACTAAATTAATACTACATCTCCAGGTTTCATTTAGTTGACGGAATTGTTTTACCGGTGGCAGCAGAGCTTCCGATGGCAAGTAAAAGAATCGTTCTTTCCCTCCAGCGTTGTGCGCATGCGCGAAATATAGTATAAACGTCCGACATTTTAGTTTCAGCAACAAAGATTATAGATACTGGAAATACTTTACACGTCTTCCCGTGACTTTCTGTGTTATAAGATTTATACCACTTGAAACATGTCCACAGATGCAGATAAATTGTACACAACGTTTTACATCCTAAAAAAAAGGATGTAAAAAAACCCATCATTTTAATGTGTACAAAGCATTAAAACAAATAATCTTTTTTTTTGCAATAGCCATATGAACATAAATAAAACCTCTAACATTAAACTACATTTATGAAGAAAATCCCAGGATAGGAATCAGATTTCTATAGTCATACCACAATTTTTTTTAGCTCCCCTGTTTGTACAGTCCCATTTGCAAACAACACTAATTTGTTATGGTTGGGGGGATGTTTGATGATTCCTCTTTGCACAAAGAGTTTGTGGTTCTCTCTTAGGCTCTCTTTGTGCATTTTCGCTATGCGCACTCTTTAATCAGTTAACTTATAAATGCCCTTGATTATCTTTCAATCACAAAGAAACAAGCACAGATATTGAGCTCTAATAAATTCACATTGACTTTTATGTCCCTTTTCCTATACATTAAAGCAGAGTATATACTGTCACCTTTTTTTTCCTGTCTCAAAACATTTCAACAGACCTCAACCAAGGTCGCCACTTAACCTCTTTTTCAAAATACAAATGAAGTTCAACCATTTCATATTCTAAAAGATAACAATATGGACGGATATTTTCATGTAGGATCATTAATAACTTAATTGATCCATCTATGTGGAATGATGTATTTCTACAACCCTATTTGTTAAAGCTAAAATTTGTGTGCTTCATAAAACTATAATGCTAACAATCCCATATGAAATCAGAATGGAAAACTAAGCAAATGGCAATATACAATTCTATAGCACATTTTTAAAAAATGGAGTAGCCAAAGTGTTGTACATTAAAACAGAAATATGTATAAAAAAAAAAAAACATACAAAAGGTGAACATATAACGTAAACGGCAGGTGCATTTTAAGATGCCGTACAAGACAAGATCACAGTGTGTTGAAAGCCTATGAATAAAAGCGTACTTGTAAAAGAGATTTAAAAACAGGAAGAAGAAAAAAACACATCAAATTACAGTATTTTTAAATTATGGTCACTGATATTTTCAGTTTAAAAATAATTTACAAACATTTGAATGTCATCTCATGTGAATAGTTACTTGAAACACAAACCTGAGATTCTGTTCTTTCTTTTTTTTTCCCCTCTTTTTTGTGGTTTTTGTGTCCCACCGTGACACCCCATGCAGCCAAACCTAAACTACATAAATATCACCAATAATAACAATAAACTAAACACTAAACAACACAAAGACAAAACCAGTAAGGACAATAAGCACCATCCCACATTTATCACTGTAAATCCATCCATCCATCCATCCATCCATCCATGGTGGGATCAGGAGAGCTGCTGGCTAACAGTCTAGCTAACAGTCCGGGCGAGAGGCGGGGTCACCCTGGACAGGTCGCCAGTCTGTCACAGCACTGTAAATTGTTTTTGTGAAATAGTAAAACATCAATAGGCGTTGAGAAAATGTCAATGACAAAAAATTATTCTAACATCCCTATGAAGGAGATAAACCGTTTGCTTTTGCACCAGAGAGGGGTTTTTGTCATGCTGTGACTAATGATGGATGACTGCTGCTTAATTACACTGTGAGCCTATCCGTTATCTCTGCTTGCCTGATAATAAATGACGCTTCTCAATACTCATAGTGTGTGAAATAACAATAATACATCATGGTCACTTTGAAAATTACGACTATGATGTGACTTTGGGAGGATTGCTCCCTCACTGTGAGTCTGGCCTATATTGTCATATTGTCTTTATCCTGTGTTTGTGTCCATTGTTTCCGCAGCAGATTATCATATTAATCTGAGGAAGATTTCTTTAATCTCTAATGGCATCCAAAATGAAGGAAACATAATAACTCTGTTTTCTCTGAAAAATAATGCCAGAGGAAATCTGCTTACTTTGGACTTATACGGTGGCATCCCTCGCCCCAGGATAGTATGGGACGGGATGTGGGGGTAGAAGCCCTGTGGAGTTTGTCCATATGGCACAACAGTTGGCACATGTATATTTTTTAGGTCTGGTTGGCTCTCTGTGTAATCTACTGGGATGGAAATCAGAGCTTAATCTCTTCTGATTTTGCTAACAGAGCATGTCAAACACGACTTCTTCTCGTTTACACTTCCAGTGCCCATAATGTCACCATATTCGAGAGTTGACATTTAGTCAAGGAGCCAATTGTGCAGCCTACATTGGAAGGAGAGTGTGTGTGGCTTCTGCACCTCCGGATAGATTTACTCCCGACTGACGTGTTGTGTACGGTTGGCTGGTGAAGCCGTGAAGCTGACGAGGTCGACGCCGCATGCCCCCCCCGCGGTCGCATTTCAGTTTACAGATTTCTGCCTTTGTACGGGAGCTTGAGGGAAACAATGTGGTGGGGGGGGTGTATCCTTTTATGCATCCTGTATCTGTGCAACTGCACGGGAGTCAAAGTAAACACCATGCAGAGATCAGAGGAGAAATGAGACTGGGAGGAGGGGATGGAGGGAAGGACGGAGGGAGGGAGAGAAGGTGATGGTGGGGGTTAGGCTGTTTGTGTGACACTGTGAGAGAAACAGTCGGAAGGAGAAGGAGGAAGAAGAAAAAGAAGAAGAAAGGATCCTGTGTGTGCGTTTGTTTCACCTCCTAATCAGTTTTCCTTGGGGACCCATCAGCAGCAGCATCAGTGGAGGAAAGTAAGGAGGAAAAGAAACGTCTCCCATCATAAATCTGAACCTCAGACAAGTAAGAAATGCTCTAAAACTATTCTGCTTATTGATCATTGTAAATGCCGAGAAATGAAATCTGCAGAATTGTTCTATTTACGTTATTATGAACTTGATTATTCCATCTCTACTTCCTGTCTATGTGCCTCTTTAGAAATATTTGACGTGAAATGGCTAGTGGATAGTGTTTCATATCAGTAACACACTTAGTGAAATCATTAATGCTGTTACAGGACAGGGAATGGGTTTTATGGAGTTGCATCAATTATTTATTGGAATAGGGCTATTATCATTCTCATATATCGCTTAAATTGTGCAGATGAACCATAAGTTTTATGTTTTTGTCACATAAGATATCATTCAGCGGCTTTAATCTACTAGAAAGACTGGATTTCAATCTCAGCGATGCTATATTTGGTTCTGATGAAAAATACTACACTTGTTTTCTTCTTCTCTTTTACATCAAAATGCGATTCAGTTCTACCTCGAAGTCCTGGGAAGCATTAAGTTCAACTCAGAAAATTGCTTAATGCACCTTTCTGTTTCAATGTGCAGGATTGCTTCATCTCACATCTGTGTGTCGTGTGATAGGAACACGGATGAGCAACCCAACGTATGCATGTGTGGACAAATCAGGATTTATGATGTGGAAACTCATTGTAATTATCAGCCAGAGCCAGCTGTCTTGTTCGAAGCAGCTGTCTATTAAAGTAGAGATAACTGACTCTGATTTCTCATCGAAACGCCAGTTTACAAATGAGGTCATGCAGTGGAAGCCTGTGAATGATATTAAGACCTTTGTCTGAACTGCGTTCACACATTTTTGATCTGAAAGTAGCGCACGAGGAGAGGCGTAGGGCTTTTTGATGACCGGTCCTGTGAGAATCTGTCTCTCCCTGCCCCAGATTCTGTCTCTGAAAAGGCTCCATGGTTAGAAAAGGGAGCAGGCAGCTGGAAAGCAGACGCATGGAGACACACGTGATGCATCCCCTCTCTCTGCACGGTCGCCGCGTGAACGAGCTACCTTACAAATTTCACAGTTCAAAGGCTTTAATGAGCTGCTGCAGCCTGTCCATCATCCTGGACTGGGAGAGCACCTTAGCGAACCCAGCGGTCAAAAATGATGGCTCCTCTACACACTTGGCTTTCATCGCATCACACAGACAACAAAAGGAGAATGTTATTTTTAGCAGCATCTTTGAATTAGCATATGTTCAGTGTGAGCGTGCGCTTAATAAGAGAAAAAAAAAAACAAACAAAGTTACGTTGTAGGAGACGCTGGAATTTTACAATGCTTTGCAAAAGCAGTCAGCCACAAGATTCGGTGAATTTTGGTGTGATTTTATCTAACAGACCAATTCAAAGCGGTGCTTAATTATGAAGAAGAAGAAAAAAGGATGCTTGGCTGCATTTTTTTTTTTTTACAAATAAAAATTTGGCATTTGTATTCGGTTATTCTAATGTCCCTAAGGAAAACCCAGAAGTCACATAATATAAAGTCATCAATTTAATCTCCGTATAAATCCAGCTGTTCTGTGAAGGCCTCAGGCCTTTATCAGAGAACATTAACGAACAGGCAACATCAAGACCAACAAACACAGCACACAAAGAAGTTTAAAGCAGGGTTAAGGTATAACATAACATCAGAAAAGCCTTAAACATCTCAAAGAGCTCTGGTAAATCCATAAAGACGCCTGCTGCCCTACAAAAACATGACCCTCCACCTGAAGTGGTTCACTTAGCAATGAGAGAGAAGCAGCCTAGAGATGCTTGGCAACACCTGAGCTGCTTCATTATTCTGTACTCCATACATCTGTCCTTCATGCAAGAAGAGGCATGAAAACTGCCACTGTCATGAGAAGCCAGCATGTCAGGGTCAAAGTAAAGGTCACGGCCAACATTTACAGAAGGTTCTCTGATCAGACAAAAGCAAAGCTGTTTTTTTTTCATGTACTTCAGAATTTTATTTTACACTGTATGACCCAGGTCTCACCTTCTTCTTGGTGAAACATTGTGTCGGCTGCATCAAGGTGTGGGGATGTTCACCTTCAGGTCAGACATGAAAACTTTTCAGAGTTGATGGAAATATGGGTGGAGTTAAACACAAGGCAATCCTGGACTTAAAAAAGAAAGAAAACTTTTGATGCTACAAGAGATTTAGATTGGGTGTTAGATTTACCCTCAGAGGAAAATACCAATGTGAGTCTCTCACTCTTTTTTTTTTAACTTGAGTGCATCATAAATATTTGTCTTCCACTTGACATTTTTATACTATCTGTTTTGTGATACGTCACATGTAGATTAAAATACATAAGGTAAGGCACTGCGGTCAGCTATATTGTAAAAGAAGATTGCAAAGTTCCAGATGGATGATTATTACTGGAAAACTACAGAGGAGTAGATGCCTCAGGGGGGAAACTCAGCCAAAGTGCATCCACTGAGGAGTCTTCCCATCAGTTAAGAAGCGAGAAGGCAGGACCTAATGAAACAAACACTTACTGACCAGCAGATTGCGCCCGGTGTAATGCTCTGGGCTGTGTGCAGCCGCCTGAATCAAGTTGGCAGCGACGAAGATATGACCATACATCACTTGCTGCTGATGGCGGTGTAAACCTCCCCAATTTTGGCAATACGAAGCCGCTTTTCTTTCGCTTGTTCAGCCGTTTTGTGCAAATTCCTGCAGGGAGGGGAGGTAGAAATGTTTAATAAGTTTCCTATAGTTTTAACTCCTGCTGACACGTGCAGAAAAGGGGCTTGTTTGTGACCCTCTTCCCTGAGAATCACAGGAGAAGACTGAGGGAGGCTGCTGATGAGTGGTTGCTTGGAGACTGCTGTAGGTGGATTATGAAATGCACAGGCAAAACAGAGGCTACTCACTCCGCTGGGAGCGTATTGAGTTGTGTAATAACTGGAAATGTCAGTTGAGGGCAAGAAGAGGGAGGTGGAGTAGAAAAACGTTCGGAGAGTGAATAAAAAAGCAGCCACACAAATCCCTAAATGAGTCTAATTAAATTCTGTCTGAAAATGTCTTCATGCGTGATGTTTTCCGCTGCTGCTCAGACCTGACTCCAGTGACACTGTCTAAGGAGATTCTGCACAGATCAAGGCATTGCTATCACAGCCTGTGTTTAGACCAGCCTAACCGTGCATGTTTATCTCCTAATCTAACGGCAGATGACAGAAATGGACGCCCCTCTCGCCACTCCGTGCAACATCCAGATCTGTGAGGTGACCTGTGACTCTTTCCGCATCATGTGGGATATGCCTCCAGAGGACACAGCCAGAGCGACGCATTTCTTCATCGACCTGAGCCGCAAAGAGAACAGGGATCCGAACCGCTTCAAACACAGGGTCTGAAACTGCTGCGTTACTTCATCCTCTACCTGCAGGGCAGCTGCTCTGTCTCCATTAACATCTTTTCCCCATATTCAAATCGGCCGAAATCAAAATTCTCCACAAACGCTAAGCCCAGTTTGGTTAGTGTAATGGGTCTCATTTCATCTTGGTATTCTGCATTTGTTGGGATATCAGATTTAACACAGAGTGGTTGTGCCCTTTCAGTCGCTTCCAATACAGGCAAAACGGAAAAGGGATGCAGTCAACAGCTGCAGGCTTGTGACTCAGTTGTGAATTGTTTCTCTTTAAAGTGAACTAAAGCTGACAAATTCAGCTGCAGCAGTGAGCCGTTTGAGACCAAATTGCATCTAGTGCACTTTGAAACTGCTTAATAATAAAAATAATAAGAAGAATTTTTTTGTCAGGGTATATAAATATCAAGTGTATAATGTGGTATGTCTTATTAAGCTAATAGCACCTACCAGCTTCAGTCTCTGGAGCTGCGCATCTGTCTGCACACCTTTCACAACAGATTTATTCCAAATATTTTACTAATTAACACAGATGCGTTCATTTTAAACAGAACCTCAGGCTGTTTTAGACTTGCTCACGTTGGTACTGTAAGAACTATAGGCTCATAGATACAATGACTAATGATGAGATTTTTTTGTGTTCTGGTTCCCAGTTCACAATTTGGCGCTAGATTAAAGGACTACTTCCGCGTTCTGTTTGAAATCTGGACAGCTTTTGGTCATCTCTTTAATTCATAAAATACTAAGTCGTCGCACACTGGAGAGGGATTCTTTAAAACACAAATTGAGATAAAAAAATATAGTTCTCTTTGTGAAAAAACAAAAAAAGGAACTGAGGAGAAGTGGAGTTGGAGGAGCAAAGACCTTTCAATCAACTGCCTGTCTGACACTTTGCTACGCTTTTCTTGCATTTCTACACTCAGTTTCATTTTGATGTCAACACTTTCACTCAAATGATATCCACGTTCACATAACGTGGATGATAAAAAAAAAAATCCCAGTCTCTTTTCCTTGCAGCTGTAAATCCCTGATAGTGATTATGGCTTATTGCTTCAACCTGCATCCTGTCAATGAAAAAAAAAGAGGAATCAAAGCAGGGATGGGAATTAGAGAGATGTTTCAGGATCGAGGTTATTTTTCCTCTCAGGCAGCAATCGACAAAGCGGCATAAACAAACTTTTGCATCAGAGATGTTTCCATGGATATGTGAGTCGCTGAGCCGGTAATTAGCTGTGCTGCTTAGCGGCCTTGGCCAAAACAAAGCTGCTGATTTGATTAGATGTGTCCTAGTTGCAGCAGCTCTGGCTTGAGAAGGAACATAATGCTAATAATGGAGCGTTTATGCTGAAAAAAAATAATGATTTCACAATTTTAAGTATAATTTACTTCCTTATAAGTCCATTAAACAATCATCCCCTCTCTGGTCCTCAGGATGTCCCAACCAAGCTGGTGGCCAAGGCTGTCCCACTGCCCATGGCGGTGAGAGGACACTGGTTCCTCAGCCCGCGGACAGAGTACTGTGTCGCCGTCCAAACAGCCGTCAGGCAGTCGGACGGCGACTACCTAGTGTCAGAGTGGAGTCCGGTGGTGGAGTTCTGCACTGGAGGTAAAACTCATCAACTCATACAAGATAAATACGCTTTAGTACTTTGAAGATAAGAGAAAAGTATTCACACCCCTTGAATGTTTTCACCATCCATCCACAAGGATGAGTGACATTTATTTGGGTTGTATTGGATCGGCCAACACAAAGGTTTTTTATTTCTTTGTTTTTTACAAAGATACGTTTGAAAATTGTGTTATGCATTTGTTATTCAGTGTGATTGTAGCAATAGTTTTACTGTTTATTCTTTTGGAATCTAATAACTACGTTTAATTTTGTCGAATAGATTAGGAGCACGTGTGAAAATCACTTTTCAAGCTTTGACAGATAATCCCAGGTTTTTTGCAACATTGTCTGTAGCCTTGCTGAATCGTAAACCTCCACCCAATTGACTATTTGTAAGTCTTTTGTGGCCTCTGATTGGTTTTTTCCCAGGATCACTGCATTTAGCTCGATCTACTGTATCTTTCCATCAAGTCTGATCAATTTACCTTGTCTTACTGAAATGAACATCCCAAGGATATGATGCTTCCACACTAGATTTCAGCACCAATTTTATTCAGGACACCAATGTTCACATCTAGGTGTAAAGAGGACTGAATGCAAAAGAACATGACAATGGTTTATGTAAAAAATCTTAAAAACTATGCATCATTAATTTTTCTTAACAGATTGGGTTGTTTAGCGCATAAAATGCATTGAAGTTTGTAGATGCAACCTGGTTCAAAGGGTGTGAATACTTTTGGGGGACCATATATTCTAAGCATTTGTCGAGGAGACATGATTTTTTTATAACATTTTTGCAGACTATGCAATGGAACACCTTCAGCAGCTCCTTGACAAGGCCAGTGGTCCTGCAGGACGATTGCTGAAATTCTCTGTGTTCTATCGCAACCAGCACCCAGAATACTTTGACTATGTCAGGTTGGAGCTGTTATCCTTCTCTTTGATCTGATTGGTCACACCAATCAAAAGAAATCCTCATTTTCTTTCTGTGTCTTGCATTAGGAGGGAATGTGGGGGACTGATGCGTCCGGCCCTGAAAGACACCAGCGGGAGTCATGGCTCGCCAATCAACGGCAAACTCCAAGGAGTCTTCTTCAGCTGCAACACAGAGTTTGACACGGGTCTCCCTCCCAAAGACTCTCCGTACGGCCCCCTCAGATTCCAGATTCCAGCCGGAGTCCTGCTGAACCCAAACATCTGCCTGTACTTCGCAGACTTTTACTGCATGTACACAGCATATCATTACGTGGTGCTGGTGCTTGCGCCTGTTGGCACAGAGGGAGACAACTTCTGTCGCACCCGCCTGCCGAGGCTGGACTTGGCCTCCAACCCCTTTCTGACCTACACTGCCCCCCAGAGGCAGGGGGAGGAGCCTGTGTACTGCCACGCCAGTGACGTGATCCTGGAGGTGCTTTTCACGGAGCCGGTTCACGTGGATCAGGGCAGTGTGGAGCAGATCAGTGGGCACCACCAGCTTATGAGTCTGACCACAGCAAATGCCAAGAAAGATCCAAGCTGCAAAGTGTGCAACATCAGCGTGGGGCGCTGAGGGAACCCCTGATAAGTTGATTTTGAGTCGACAGTTTGAAAAGACCCAGAATTGGACAAAACAGCTGAGGAAATTATGGACTAGTCAGAGCATGGTAGAGAAATACATCTCTTGAACTGTGTTAAAGCTGCTTCCCACCCCACCTCCACCCTGAAGTGGAGTTTTTTATATTGACCCCTTGGATAATATATATTACAGAGCTCTATACCTACTCTCCAGGTGTCTTCATGTGTTCTCCTGCATCCACAATGTTTCTGTTTCGTCATTTCTTCCACCGTGAATTTGATGTTACTGCCTTTCAGAAAAAAAGAACACTGCACAGATTTTTTTTGTTGACTTCTCGGGCTTCGCTCTCTGCCAGGATTTCTGCCACCTATAACCTAAAGATACAGACTAATGTGCTGCCCCCTTGCTAAAGATGCGCAAATAGCCTTAAAATCAATTTTTCTGCTCATTGAAGTTTTTCTTTTCCTTTTAGAAAAATCCTATGACTTTAATTTGCGGACATTTATTCAGTGGGGGAAAACACGATGTTAAAATAGAACTGCTTTTCACATATTCATTGGTGGCACAATCACTGGTAACCCTGCTGTCAAATACTTTGTACAACCTTCCTTTGCAAAAAGGACAGTACTCAGTCTCTCCTAGAACATTTCTGATAGTGGGATAGCATACACATAGTGAGAGAGATACTTGACCACTGCCTTTTGCATAATGTCCATGGAAGAAGGTTGGTTTTGTTTGTGATAACCCTTTTTTATTCCCAGTAACAATCCATTTTAGTTGGATTTCCTGCCGTTTCAAATTGTTGATGATGCCATGTACTCTAACAAGGTTTCATAGCGAATGCACATGCATGCATACACATGCACATTGCACATAGTGAATGGATCTGGATAATGTGTCGGTAAGCTTACAATGCACAGGCAGTAACGGCATGTGAAAAGTTGTAGGCCTCATAAACAGTGGCTTGACTATGCAGTTATATTTATATATTTAAAAAAATCATATCACTCTCATTAAATTATATTTATATAAATTGCATATATGTCTAAAACCTGTCTGTCTGGAGGGTAAATTCTCTCTGTGTGCTGCACACTTCAAGAAATGAATGAGAGGAAAATGTTACAAAAATACACTGTAGTTATTCTTACATCACAATACCAACATTTTAATTTAAAATTAAAATGTTAATATTAATTTCCAGTCACTAAAAAAAACATCATTAAACTATTACGTTATTGTTACTAATACTAAAATAATGCAACTATTTATTTACAAAGAAACAAGAAACATATCTTAAAGGGAAATTCTGAGGTTAATTTCGAACGAGTGTATTTTTTTTTTTTTGCTGATTTGTGATTTGATTTCTTTAACTCTGAATTTTGATTTTCTAAATGCCTGCTTTATCTTTAAGGAGACTTTTGGGGAAAGAAATAGAGGAATGAACTGTAATCGTGCCACATTTGGTCGTTCATCTCTGGTCACCCTTCAGTAAAAAGAAGCATCCTGGTTCGGTCTGTCAGACTGAGCTGTCACCTCTCTCTGAGAATGGAGTTAGAGGAAGCAGCAGAGGAAGCAGTTCCCATACTGTCATCTTTTCTGAAGCTGTCAGTAATATCTTACCACACGGCTGTACGGTAGAGAGAGTCACGCTGGGACTGGCTGGGGGTCTCTCTTCTGGTGCTCACCTCAGAGTATCTGGTCTCTTGACTTCTGGACTGAATTGTAACCAATTAGAAAAAGTGTCTAGCTGGAATATTGAAGAATATTAATATCAATAAAAATAAAGTTATCAAAATTTGACCAAGTTGATCCACGCTTGGTTAATACAACTGAGTAGAATTTCTTGACTTTGGGTTTCTCTTAGTTCATCGTTGTGTGTTTCAATGAACCGGTTCCAGCACCGGCTAAAAATCAAATGATACAAATTCTTCTTTCAAACCGTTTTTAATGTGTTTTATAACATTTCAGTGTTTTTGTCTGTTTTTTCCAAATGTTTCTGTTTACGTCTTTCAAAGGGAGAGTAGATAGTTCTCATGGTAATGTGACAAAAAGCATGAATTATTAGAAAGTCTAGACAACTTAGAATAAATAAAAATATACTTTAAAGGTAGGTGTCACATCACTGATTTGGCTAAAAACTATGATTCCTCGTGAAATGTTTCTCCCCCGCTGAATAAATGTGCACAAAATAACTTCGACTTGACTTCGCCGAGAATTATATTGTGCGATGATTCTACATTGTTTATAATGAATTTTAAGGCTTTTCCACAACTTTACCAACATCTGTACTTGTTGAAACTCTCTGCGAATACCTTCATGTTGTTGTTTACCCCCTTTATAATATTGCTGTTTTTGTCATTTGCTGCAGTTTGATGTTCCTGTTTGTCAGAGACTCAAGTTTCAGTCAAAAAAGTAAAGAAAGACGTACATAAATCATCTTTACATGACTTCTAGAGACTCCTGGTGCTCTATAAACGTGCTGCAGAGGCTTCTGCTTCGAAACCATCAATAACATTTCAAAAAGTCAAATCATCTTTCACACCTGTGATGCTAAATCCAGTTTTCTGATAGCATAAGTTAGAACTGGGCTGTTGCTCATAAAGTAAAGGAAGGTGACAGGATTCTTGTCAGACTATAAACAGAGCTCAGCTAAGATTGGCTTGAGGCTTCTGGGTGTGTGTGACGTCCCGGTCATCTTTGACCTATGTGGGAATGCTGGTGATGCCTGCAGTGCAAAGGATCCCTCTGCTATTGCGCAACAGTATGAGATGAGAGGCCAAAGAGTGGGTCAGGACACAAGAATGTGGAGTGAAAGGAAATGGCACGTGAGAGATGGAAGAACGAAGATTTATTTGAACAAAGCACAAAAACAAACACTTTTAAGCTAGAAAAGTACGCTATTACATGAAGAATCAAAATAGCGATGGCATATTCAGCTACTTCTCATGCCCTTTCACTTTTCCCATGGCAGAGATGTGAATTCACACACACCAAAATGCTGTAGTTCTGCCCGTTGTTGTTGTCCCAAAATGGCTCACTGTGCCCTGCGGGCAGATACATTAGGCAAAACTCTATCTTCCTCTTGGCGTCCAACACTTTAGGAATCGCTATATCAAATTCAAAGATGTCGGTCTGGGGTCCTCCGAAGCGTTTCTGCAGGAATGTGCAGGGGACGTCCCTGTAGCTGTACCAGGAGTCAAAGGTGATGCGCACGCGCACGTCCTTCTGGAAGCTGAGGTTTCTGACTCGCGCGCTGCCTTGCAGGGCCTGTTCGGTGACGGCGCAGTTTTCCAGGGTGACCATGCTCTCGGCGAGCTTGGCTCGGAAGGACTGGAAGTCCAGCGAGGGCTGGGGGAAGCCCAGCTTGAGCTGCGTCCCTGGGCAGCAGGTGCTGACGGTGCAGCTGTATCCGTCCCCCGTCATGCTCCCCAAACCCTGCAGGGAGGGTAGTGGGCCGAGGTCACGCTGATCCTCCTCGTGGGAAAACACACGCACGGCAGTCAGGGAGAAACCCAGCTTGTCTGCAAATACCACACGTCTGTTCTTGACCGGTATCAAAATGTCGCCATCATCATCATCTTCCAGGTCACTCAAGAAAGGTGAGAAGGGGTGACTCGGATGGTTGGCAATGTAGACGGGGAGCTGATCTGTTGCCGGGGGTCGAATGCAGGGCCGCTGAGGCTTCAGGATGGGAACCCACACGTGGGGACACAAGTGTTCACGCTGGTTCAAGCACAGTCGCACTGCAATCTCCACAAGTCCCGCTGAGTGAGCCATGGAGCCCAGGCCAACCATCGGCAGAACACTTGCAAGGAGTAAACAAGGAAGTTTAATAAAGACTAATGCACTAGAGGTGGGATTAAATTTGCAGTACAGTTTGGTCATAAGATGAATGAAAGAGCACATCTCAAGATCAAAGGGAATGTAAACATTTTATTTCATCCTCATTGAAGGAGTAAAGCCAGACATAAGATCCCGCAGCTGCAGGACAACATACTTACGCTGGACTGGACATCTCCATGCAGGCAGAGTGATGGTGATGTTTACCTCAGTGGGTAAGTCTGTGTTTGAGACAAATGATGAAGCATGTCAGCATTACTACAAACCTTCTGTTTAGTTTTTGTTTGCCTAGATAAAGAAGAAAATACAAAAATGTGTTTCAATACTCCCACTTACTAACTCTCAAGCTCAGGAGGCTGGGCTGCGTTATCCCTCTGTCTGCAGGACCAGCTGAGACTGACTCCTATTTTTACCAGCTCATTCAATACAGCAGAGAAGGCTCTGCCCAGTTCAGTATCCTGACCAATCAGGACCAACAAAGAGATACGTTTGTGTTTCTTTGCTCTTACAATATGTACACAGATCCAGTGTAACATTATGACCACCCAACTAATAATAGTGCTTTGGTCCTGGACACCACTAGACTCCTGAAGGATTGTTGTGGTATTTGACACCAAGATGTTTGCAGCAGATCCTTTAAGTGCTGTAAGCTGTGAGGTGGTAGGACCTGTGCGATCCATAGAGTTCAAAAGTTGGGGTTATATGGAGCATCAACGAATTCATGTGTTTTGGTCTGAAATGTGCAAACCGACATCTGAACAAAAGCCAAAAACGTTGCGAAGACGTTGGCTGAAGCTGGTCGGACAGTGTCATTATCCGCAGCGAAACGTGGCCTTTATCCAAGATGGGCTGGAAGGCCACTCAGCGAGTAGGAAGCCATTACTCCTGAAGAAACATAAGAAGTTTGCAAATTTCTTCATCTAATGATGAACTTGTTTTTTTGGATGCTTTCAACAAAACAAACCAAACAAACAAAAAAAGGATTTTGTGTTTTAAGAAGAAACAAACTATGAGAAAATGTGATTTAGCTGCTCTCCACATCTCTTTAGCCGTAAGCATTCCAGCGTATGTATGGCACTTGTTAAGCTCTGCTGCACGTGATTTTATGCTGCTTTATGGAAACTATCCCAGTCATGCTGGGCTCTATTCTCAGACACGTCAGTCGACACCACTCTCCACAGAGGTCTGAGCTTTGAGTCAACCCTCTCCCTAGTTGGCACCTGGCTTGTCTCGCAAAAGCATGTGTGACACGGAGGAAGGCCAAGTTACCAACGAGTCCCAGCAAGCAACACTTTTATGATCCACGTCCCACACGTAGAGCAACAGAGATGCACTTGGCAGTGGCAAACAGATTTGATGCCACTCTGAGCATTTGATATGACCTCAAAAATATTGTACGACACACATATAAACCTGTTTTAGTTCCGATTACATTAACAAAACAAAACACTCTTAAAAACAGCCAGTTGTTGCAACAGTTTAGGATTTATTAAAAACAAAATTGCTAATTTTACTCAAGATCATCAAGATTCTAGATTGGATTTACGGTTGGACTTTGTGTCACACCAACATTTGGATGTGCTTTAATCAGAACCAGTGGTACCCAAAGTTCTTTCTCTGGTTCAGCTGATGTGAATCAAGCAAATGGTGATACTTGATTCAGGTTTGTTAGAGACGGGAGACACCAAAATATGTAGGACTTGTGTCCTTGAGGACTGGATTTCGACACCTCTAATTCTAAACCATTGCACAGCTGCTCTTGGTATCATTTCTTAGTTATTGTTTTGTGAAATAAAACATAGCAAAGACAAAGAAAAGTATGATATATTGAAAACATTTCCTAAACAACCGATTGGAGCAAAACAAACATTTAACAAAAAGAATCCCCAATTTTAATAACTTTAGTAAAATATACCACTTTTATTTCAGTTATATAACTGATTGAGCAATTAGAAATTATATTCATTCATTAATTTGGCAAATTACCATCCTGCTCAAATAAAACACTTAAACACAATTTAGTTGTGTAATGAGTCATCTCCTGAAATTAGTTTTATTATAAAACTGTGCAGATTGAATATCAAGCACTTTCAAGGACATTGCACAGGTATCGAAGTACTTTATAAACCTTGAAAACACCTTATTGAAATTCAAGCATTTTCAAGCACCGGTACAAATCCTCTATGGTTTAATTTAAGATAATTAGTTGTGCTGGATTGTACTTAGAGCAGGGGTCTCAAACTCCAGTCCTCGAGGGCCGCAGACCTACAGTTTTTAGATGTGCCACAGGTACAAAACGCTGGAATGAAATGGCTTAATCACCTCCTTCTTGTGTAGATCAGCTCTCAGAGCCTTGCTAATGACCTAATTATTCTGTTCAGGTGTGGTGCAGCAGAGGCACATCTAAAAGTTGCAGGACTGCGGCCCTTGAGGACTGGAGTTTGAGACTTTACCATAAGGAAGGGTTGACAACAAAAGCACACCACACTGTTCACATTTATTCGTAAAAAGCTTTAATAACAACGTCGAGTTTAGAGCTGCAGCAGTCGCATGAGAAGAGTGCAGGTCAATGTGACGGCACTTCTAAACACGGTCGCTTGCTCTCTCTGTTCTTTATCACTTCCAACTGCAGAGCAATTACAGTGAGGCCAAACAATAAGCACTGATTGCGCCCTCAGGCATGCTTACATAACAATGCTGCTTCAATAATTTCAGCTCACAGTAGACAATGTTTATTCGGCTGAAGATGAAATGCGTCGAATGTACAAATGTATATTTACAAGGGGAAGTTAGCACACGGCGTACGAACGTTTGCTGAATTTCAATTAACTTAGGAACACACAGACGCACGAGTTCACGTCGATCGAACGTCGCCTCTTAGGAAACAACCGTTTTCCCACACAAACGAGGGCACAGGAAGGCAGGAGCTGTGGTGCCAAGCGAACTGAAAATTACTTCCCCTTCAGGTCATGGAAGGCATCCTGTTATCGAGCGGCGGAAAAAAGGTCCAATAACGATGATGAGTCATACTGATTCAGTGATGCAGAAAGAATCTGGGAACATGGCAGGTCATACTCTGGTGAACGTAAGGCAACGATCTGAAAACTTAAGCACACTTCAGTTCTGGTGATTATAATGATCCAAAAATAACAGCACAGCCCTGCAGAAGCGGGATTCTTCTACGCCGTGTGTCAAGGCGGTGGTGTCACAAACACATCTGGATCTGTGTGACAGGAGTCGCTCCTCTCTGAGGAGCAGCTCTCCTGATGTGATAAATGTTGATGCAGCTGTCCTTTCTGTTCCACAGGGCGAAGACCTAAAACGTAAAATTGTGTCTGAATTAGCATTTAAAAAGAAACTGTGATTCAGAAAAAGATTCATATGCAGTGCCTTGCAACAAATCTAGTCCCTAAAACTTTTCATACTTAATCACGTTGCAGTAATTTAACTTCAGTATATTTTATTGTGACTTTGTCATAAATTAACACAAAGTAGAGAAGTTGTAGTAATTGCCAAATAGGCTATATGAATACTTTTGTAAGTGTTACAGTGTAAACAAAGACATTGTTAATTGGTTCTAAAACAAAAAACATAATAAATCCAAATTTCACGGAGAATATAAAAGCTACAGAAAATGAATGATCACAAAAAGGCTTAAGGTTCATTATTGATTGTTGATTGCCCTCATGCATCCTTACTTACCCAGACGTGTTCAAATTAACTGCACAGCTCCACTTGAGACCAGAGGCGCTACAATGCGATACCGCATCAGGTGCTGGGAGCCCTCTTCAAGATCCACAACAAAGTCTCTGATATAAACAAAAGAAGGCTTTTCTAGAGTGTCAATGCCAGGAAAATATTACATCACAAAGAGGGGAGGT
This sequence comes from Xiphophorus maculatus, assembly GCF_002775205.1. Classification (NCBI taxonomy): domain Eukaryota; kingdom Metazoa; phylum Chordata; class Actinopteri; order Cyprinodontiformes; family Poeciliidae; genus Xiphophorus; species Xiphophorus maculatus. Next base: position 23,165,034 of record NC_036454.1, read on the forward strand.
GGCTACACTCCCCCCTGCTGGAAACTTAGCCGAATGACAACACATGAAGAGAACCTTAAAAGATAAAACAAGCACCTCTGTTCATCCGTTTCAGGCTCGATCAGAATATTTTCTTGCCGCTCCTTCACCCGCAGAAACACAAAAGAGTCCAGGGAGGGCTCCGGCACTGGGGTTACAGTAAAACAAAGGGTTAAGGATGCTGGTCAGAGATCATTGAAGGCACAGAAAAAAGACGGATATTGTCATTTTACCTGCTTTGAGCATGTCCACAGCCTGCAGGTTTGGAGGCATGCGTTTCAGCGCTACAGCCTTCAGGTAGGTTTCTGTGTTGGCATAATACCTGGACGAAACAGTTATTTTTTTAAAATGATGAATCTTGTAACACAATGCGGGCCACATTTGCTGCACTCACTCTTTGGCAAAGGCAAACTCCTCCGGAGAAAGCAGAGACGGCTGACCCTCGACTAGAGACTTTTCTCTCTCCAGGACGTGGGGGAAGTACTTCTCAATCTGGGTGCGGAAAGCGCAAACGTCAAGACACCGGCAGAGATGGCGGCGGCGTTTTCATACGCGTTTTAACGGACCTTCTGAAGGCGGGATCGCAGGTAGCTGCTGAGGACGTAGCGGATCCTGTCTATCTCCATCCGATGGAAGCCGGCCTTGGCGTCGCCCTTCTTCACTCGCTGCAGGTTAGCTTCCTGTTGGAGGAAAAGTCAGTCGACGGATTAGGGGAAGAAAAAAAAATGTTTTAGCTCAATTCTAAAATACTTTATCAGAAAAGTAATCAAAATTTTGTTGTAACTCATATCGTCCAAGTGTCTTCAACGAGTAGAAAGATGCAGGAGTCGACGACATGGCTTGCCAATTATGACTTGACGGGAGAAATGGTTTGAACATACTCCTTCTTCTCCCCGCATCCACGAATCCTCCTTTTCAACTGCTCTGAGATTTGGGGTCGCAGTTCAAGTATTACTTGAGAACTTGAAATGCTAATCGTCTGCTCCCGGTAGTAAAACAACCACTTTCTACCGCAGTTACACATTATAACAAAGTGAAAAGAGAAGAGCTAAAAACCCTTCCAGCTGCACAGCATCCGAAACCAGCAGGAGCGATTGTTCAAACGTGCAACACCTCAACCCAGAAAAAAAAAAGAACAAAAGTCGACAAAAAGAACAAATCAAAATGTAACAAAGATACTCCAACATGCTGCAACCACTAGCAGCGCAATTCTAGAGTCTAAACAAATAATGCTGCGTGAGTAAGACGGGCAAAAATCTAAACATCTATTTAGAGCTGATAATATCACAGCTTGTGGTTCAGTAGTGAACGGTAGTTGTAGATGGGTCATGAACCTGAAGCATAAAGACACATGACATACACAAACATGTTTATGAAGTGTCTGCGGTTTAGATCATACCTCACAAATGCTAGTAAAGACTTCTAGCGCTCACTGGTTTTATCCATGATGTGCTACCAGACTCAATGTTGTGTATTCTGCATATTTTAGTTATAAAGGATGTTTTTAGAGCCTCACTCTTAACTAAAGCTGCAACTCAAATGATGAAGCAGTACTTCTGACACTTGTTGGTGTTAACAACGGTGACATCTGTCACCACTTTTATTTGATTTAAAAAAACTAGCTTATAAACTGTCCTGAAAGAAAATCGTATTACTGAGCAAATGAATGATGATTATTCCACATACGGACAATGTTGTGAGTCCTGCGTGTGGCAGCAAGACAATGTAGCAAGTTCAGCTATACAGTAGCTCAATTGGAGAAAATGTGAACCTGTTTGCATTTACTGCCCAACTCTGATCATCTCACAAACAACTTAGCATGTAGAAGCGTGAATGTAGCATACAACAATACTCTTTAACATAGTTTTGGTTTCCTACGACACCAAGTATTTCTCCTACTTTAGCCTGCAGAGTAGCACAAGCTGTAACTTAGAGGTATTCCCCCGGTACTTACCATATGAGTCAGCTGCTCCATCACACACTCCACCACCTCTGACCTGTTCTCCAGCAGCTCCGGGGAAAACTTCTCATTCAGCCAGGCCTGAGAGGCAGACACAGGTAGCGACGCTGTGAGTGCAGAGCTAGTTGTGTCTGCAGAAAGGCCTTAAAAGACCCGTATGCGACCGCAAACGGTGTCATTTTCCGAGTCAGTGGCTCACCTGTTCCAGCTTATCGATGAGCTCCGCCGGAGTCATGACGTCCTCCTGGCTGTCATCTTGGTTGATGTCGCTGCCGTCCTCCGACAACGCGTCCGACATTGTTCTGCTGTGAAAAGCCCGCTGCCTAAAAGTTAATCACTTAAAAATATGTCGTGTAGATTCTTACACTATTTTATTTATTTATTTTTTTAAAGATTTGGGAAAACCCACTTGGACAAATAAGTCTGAGGTGAGGACGGCTAGTTATACGACGGCAGGAAAAACCTTCTTGTTTATTCGCGCCACTGAGACTCTTCTCGCGGGAGTTGGGTTTGTTTTTAAACCCCGAGTTATGTCTGTCAGGCAAGCCTTCTCGCAAACCTAGTTTAATATGTACACCTGCCAAGCTGGATACTTTACTAAAATCCTTTAGTTTCTTAACACAGTGTCAAGATTTTGTAATTTTTTTGCACTACCTATATGAATTTATACTACTATAGAACTCGTATTAAAATATAATTAGAAACAAGTCCACCTGAAGTACATAACTCGGGGACTATAATTGCTCTACTAACGCTCTTCTTCATGCTCCTTAAACTTTTTTTAAATGTTTTATTAGGATGCACGTATTTTGTTTGGATTTCACGAAATAGACCAACACAAACTGGAGCACATATATAAAGCGGAAGGTAAGGATACTAATAAAAATCTACAAAACCTGGTATTTGGCTTCTTCTCATTTGATGACACCCTTCAAAATAATCCAGTGTAACCAAAGAGGTTAGGGTTAGGTGATCAAAAAACATTTTTTTTGTAATGTTTTATTCATCATCCAAAATCGTAAAGAGTGTGACACAATTGCAAATTCATAAAGAAAAGCAGAGAATTGGAGGGGAAAACAGAAACAGCTCAAATGGCTGTGGTAACTAGAGCAGGGAAGTCAAACTCATTTTCATTTTGGGCCAAAAATCTGAATGCTCTTAAAGGGCCTGTTGTGCCAGGATACATTGATAAAACCACTTAAACTGTTAAAATAGCAATAAATAGCTGTTCCTCCAGAAGTTTGTGGGGTTTTTTGCAGTCAAAATGACAAGATTTTGTGTCAATTTAGAAATGTTTGTAAGGATTTTTTATATTTTTCTAATACATGATGTTAAATATGACTTTTTATTATGGACTATAACTTCACATCAAGTAAGGCTGAGGCAGCAGTCATTTAAACTTAATGTTTGTGACTCGTTTTGAAAAAAATTGCTATAAAATCAGAAAAAAAGATTTGGAGATTTGTTGATTTTGCGTGAATTTTGCAGATTTGTGAAAAACTGGAAGTACTTATTGATGTAATTTGGAGTTTAAATGGCCACCAAAAAAAGCTACGGCCTTGAGTTTGACACATGTGCTCTAGAGGAACTCCATAGATCTAAAGCTTTGATGACAGGAGGACAACTACCTGTCAAACACCTGCATGGGAAAAGTGGCAAGAGAAAGGTTATTGTTGAAAGAAATAAGTTGTCCAATTTAGAGTTTGCAACAAGAAATGTGAGGCACGTTGCAAATACGTGACAGAGATGAGACTGAAATGAACAGAAAACTAATACTCCACATCACTTTGAACTCACCAGCCACATTGTGGTGGCAGCATTATGGCGTGGGGATGGCTTTCCTCAGCAGGGACAAGGAAGCTGGGTTGCGTTCAAGAGGTGATGTTGAGCTAAAATGCCGAGCAGTGAAGACAATCTGTTGTAGATCGCCACAAGATCACGTATTAGAACGACTTGATCCAATTGATAATCTGCAGCAACACTTAAAAATTGATTTTCACAGCTTCGCATTCAGTGTTGACTCTGCTTGAGAAATTTATCACTTAAAATATACTGAGGTTTACAAAACAGAATATGAAATAGTCTATTTGTCTATGCCGGCATCTCCTTGCTGGGTCCCGTTGGGGATATGAGGGGATTTGGGCGTGATCAGAAGGCAGGGTAAATCCTGACAGGTTGCCAGTCCATCACAAGGCAATATGTTATAGAACGATGTTTTTCTTAGGATGAAAACAAATTTCACATGGGAATTCAGAGCTCTGTGATAGGAATGTATGGTTTGTGGAGTTGGCTTACAAAATAGTTTCTAAAAAACTAATTGTCCTTTACATATTATTCACTGCATAGTAGTAGGTACAAAATTCAAAGGAACTTCAACACTGTAGTTATAAATCTTGGTAACATGCATTTATACTCTGAATGCCAGCCTTGTCATTGGAAAATCATTTGGACTCCTAACGTTACTGCCCTTGATTATCACACCCATATTCGACAGTAAAGGCAGAAGTAAATAGACAAGAGTCTTAGAGATAGAAAGGAAAGGCAAAACTATGGTATTTTTTCTCCCTATTGGTCACATTTCATGACAATATTTAACTATGACATCACATTTCACTCATTTTCTAGCATTCTGAACTCCTGCAACGCAGTCACTCGAACTGAAAATGAATTTGAATCCTCAGTGCGAAAATATTACATTTCCGCAAATACTTCCTGGGCCTAAACGTGACGTTGTTTTTTTTTTTTCTTCTTCTTCGCAGTTTTACTTTACATTTACAAGAATTTCTGTTATCCGCTCCACTACTTCCAGCTGTTTTAGACCACATTGTGGCTTGCAGCATAATCTCATTTGTGTGATTTCCTCTTTCTATTTCCTCCTCATTGCTCTTGCCTAAGAATTCTTTGTTATTTTCACCACCGACGAACTTACTTCCACCCTGCCCATGCCACAGCAGTGACGCTCAGCATCACAGAGCACAGCGGCGCGTCGTAAGCTCTGCACTGCAGGGCGTCTTTGTTCAACAGACAGAGTTCAAAACTCAGAGTAAAAATGTGTTTGCAGAGACAAAATCTATAACAACAACAACAAATAAATCGGCCCTGTTAAAATTTTTTAACCATAAATCAACAAATAATTTTCCCCCCAAAAAGAGAAGAAAACAGTTTTTAAAGATCTTTGTTTATTTCTTTCTTTTCACTGTCTTTTTAAATACATATTAACAACGGCAAATTTTGACAAAGACCTTTTTTTTAACAAAATATTTAACACTGATAAAAGGTAAAAAAACAGCAAAAACAAAGAGAGCGACCACATTGTTTGCTGTTCTGACTTTACAATACAGTACTAAAAACAACAGCGGAGTTGCTTTTTTTAAAATTTAAAATGAAGAACTGAAACAGTGCAATCAAACGTTAATGAGGTAAGGCTGAGGTTGTGGAAAAACTAACTCCTTTAAATTCTAAACCTTTCCGGATGCGTGAATTGGCTGAAAAACCTGACTTTTATTTTAAAGTGGAACTTTGTAAACACAAAGACAGGATGAAAATAACGCATTTTCAACATTTACATGATCCAGATTCAACTGGCCTCAGTCTTAGCAGCTGTGGAGAATTGTTGTATTTCTAGTGGTTTTGTTTGACTAATAATACTGCCCTGATTTCCTCTAGTTTGAAAGCTATTCTAACATGTTCAATTGTCCTCCTCAAAGCTTGTGAGGATAAACTGAACTCATGGCAGGTAGCGGGTATCCGACTTGTGGACTTAGCAGAGGAATGGAGTAAGGGAACGGGTAAATGGCCGGACCAATGAGAGCCGAGTGACTTGGACCGACTGGCATAGAATGGTACATTAGCTGGGAGTGAGGGAATCTCATTCTGTGAGGAAGGAGCGCCGGGTGTAATGGCTGAGGTTGCCGGGAGTCTCTCGCCGATTTGTCGTAATTGGACAGGACGCACGACGCCGGCAGGGGGGTGGCGGACTGAGACAAACCCTGCTGACTAGGAGGAAGTTTCTGCTGCATCATTCTTGACCTGTCCCTCTTCTCTGTCAAGTACCACGGGGTCACACCACCCGGCTTCTTGGGGAAAGGCAGAGAGTTGTCCGTCTGGAGGAGCCTGCTGTGGAGAAGTTTGTAACCTGGCCGAACGGGAGAAGGCCGCACCAGCTGCACGGACTTGGGAGTGACTTTGGTGAAGCTAGAGGTAGGATGCGAGAAGGAAGGCGATGAGTGGAAAGGGTTTACAAAATATTTGCTGGGTACTTTGTGGTAAAGGTTGCAGGCTGAGTCTTTTCTTTGGCTTTTTACAGAGTCAGTAGTCAGCATTTGGGAGCTGACAAGAGGTGTGTCTTTCTTCTGCGCTGACGTGCTTGTAGGCGTCTGACCACAGCTCATGGGTTTGTTGTCCTCTTGCAATTTGGCCGCCATCGAACAGTTCTCGGCCGACGTTGAACTGGGTCTGGGTTTGTCCCCACTCCCTGCTGGAGATTCTTCTGAAGAAACGGAAAGGGGGGAAGAACTGCGCGAAGAGGAGGAGGATAAGGGCAACGGAGAGCCTTCAGAGGAATTGCAGTTCCTGCTGGAAGAAGCCCTGGCTGGAGACTGGGAGCAGTGGATGACCGAAGGCCTCTCCTTATCCTCTCTCTGGGAGCTCAGCGGCACACTGAGGCTGGCCTGAGCCATTCGCTTCTTCTTCTCCAGAGGAGAGATGACCTCTCCAGTTACAGAGGGAAGATGAGGAATCCAGTTGTTAGGAGCCTGCAGGATGTGGCCATTTACAGGGGGGCAGAAATCTTCAGCGGTTCTGCTAGGTTGAGATCGCTCCGGGTGGCGTCTGTCAGAGCTGGAAGGCCAGAGGGCGAAGTGAGGACTCATCATTGATTCACCTTGGCGCACCACATCTTGGCTTCTTTGGGGTAACTTCAAAATAAGGTAGGGAACATTTTGTTACTCACATGTAGATGTGAACTTTTTTATTTTTAGATTTTAAACAACGCTGTCCGCTGTTACCTCAGAATCCATTTCTCTCTCAGAATTACTCCTCTTCCTCTTTCCGTCAATCTTGTTCACTTTACTCTCCTGGTTCCTCTTGTACGGCTTCCGTGGTTTGCTCGGAGGTAGAGGTTTGTCGTCCTCCCCTTTAATGTGTCTCTCAAACGGCAGCACCAACCTGTCGTACGGACATCAGATGTCAGGTTTACAAAGGTCTGTTTTGTATTATTAATTTTGTAATCTATTGACCACCTACATGAATCCTCCTCACCTCTCGTAGTGTCTCCGAGTGCAAGTAGCAGCACTGGTGCTACCTGGGCTTCCTCCAAGCTCATCGTAGACTTTCTTCCAAAGGCGTCCAGTTGTCACCTGTTGATCAGCACAACGGGGAAGATGAAGTCTTTGACCATAGACAAACATATTCTTAATTTATGCATGTGGTCTCAAAAGTCTAACATTTATTGATGCTAGCTCTATTTTAGGGACTTTTAAAGCATCATTTTGCTCGGCGGTAGGAAGCGGTGCACTGTAGCTCATATTCCCGTCTGAAACACTTACTGGGAGCGGTACAGCTAAGAGTTCTGATCAGCTTAATGAAAAGTAAGGCAGTATATGAAAAAAAAATAACAATGTTAACCTGAAGTGCAAAAATATACACCGCATTATATCGGACAATTACTCTATATAAACCTGTTCTGTACAACCTTCTTCTATTATTTCTTGTGTTATAACCGTAACACCAAAGAAGTACCTTTTTATGAAGAGAGCTGTTTTAAGATGGCAGAAATTTGCTTTCATCTCAATTACTCTTGGAACGGCTTTAAGCTTCAGCCTGCTGGGACAATCTAATCTGGATTTTTGTCCATGAACACGCAAGGGGAGTTATAGAGTCCAGGTAAGATGATAACCGCTTTCTAACTCTTTCATCGGAATCTTGAACTGTCATTTAAAGAGATGCATTCATTTAGAGCAAACAATAGCCTTGCCATCAAATTTATGTTTGCGATCATTTCCAACTGTACCGGCATTTCTTAAAGTAGTAATTCAACCGTGCATCCTGTGTTTGAGCGTTGGTATACGTGCTTGCTTTCAGAGCTATTTTAAAAACGTCTGACAGGAAGGTGGTGGCTGGCCATTCTTCAAAAGCCACGTCAGTTGGCTCACTTTCCTGAAAGAACACTTTTATTTTTTCAGATTGAGCAAATGTGAGTGGCCTCCGTTGTTGTGTTTACACCCCTGGAGCAAAGCGTTGGTGGTCAACTTTAGCCCAGTTTGGTTCCACGTACATGCAAGTTTCACTCTCGGTATTCACCCGAATGCGGCGACACCAAAAAGAACATAATATTCTGAGAGCTTAGACAGATATATTGTCCCAGCCCCCCATTGTGGCACCTTCGTGACCATGTTTTAGCATCATAGCTTAACCAATTAGGTGTTTTCCAACACAAACCAGTGAACACTGAGCCCCTACAAAATAAATAAGTAACATATTACTCACTGATTCATATCCCCCGAGCTTCTCAACAGCTTTGTAGATCATCCAGAGATCAACTAAAAATGAAAAAAAAAAAAAGAATCAGAACCAACATATTTTAATGCAAACTTCATGTGAATAATGGATCTTGATAATTAAGATCTACTTACTCTGTTTAAAGCCAAGATGGGGAATCCTTTCTATGGGTGTGCCCTTATCTTTCATAAAACAGTGCAAACTTGCTACAAATGCTTTCTCCTCCATCGGCACCTTACTGGGCCCCGTTTCTTCCTCGCATTCAGTCGTAGAGTCGTGAATTTCAATAACGCAGGGAGAAGCCTGATGGGGGGGCAAACAAAAATCATAAGTTTATAGAGCTTGGCACCCAAGACTGAGCGGTGCATTGTGTAGGACCTTAATTTACAGTTGAATGCATCATATTATAGATGAGAAAGAGTAGTCATCTCAAAACACACAAATGTTGAAATGAAACATCAAAATCAGAGAGTAGGGTTTTACCGCTACTTTCAATAGATAACCGCTACACATCCTGTCTGGAGAGAAAGCTGCAGACTTGTGGGGTTTTTGGTCTAGAGTTGTCAGTCAACGGTAACACGGATGGCACTTTGAAAAACAAGCTGTTGCCAAAAGACTATAAGTGGTGGAAAATAAACTTTACTTATTGTAGGCCAGATGTTAAACAAAGACTGAATGAGGTTTTGTCACATCAATCACATTTGGGCTTGTTGTTGTGTTTAGTTATGCTTTCTTTTAGTTGGGGTATTGTTATGACAACTGTAAGCCACCAAACATTTTTTCCTAAAATATACAACAATTGACAAACACAAAATTTTAAATATATATATATATATATTTATATATATATATATATACCTTCATGCTATTTTAACGACTAACTGTAGAAACAGATTTTGTTAGTTTAAAAATTTGAGGACTTATAAGAAGTTGATTGCTCTGCAGCCTTTTTTCTGAAAGTTGAATCCATTTTTTTTTTATAAATGCTCTTTGTGTTTCTTAGCATGATAAAGATATTACACCATGATATAGAAGATCAAAACACTTTTTAAAAAAAAGAAATTCCAACCACGTATGACTAACATTTGGTTTACGTGGCTAATCACATACACGTCGTTCCTGCTGTGAGAGAAGCGCCAGGGCGAGCAGCCGCTGACATGAAACAATAATTAGAGCAAACTCGATTGCAAAAAATTCCAACGGACTCTCTAAATTCTGCTCCTGCGTACGGTAAAGTCAGCTTGATTGGTTTGGCTCTTCTCCTTTTGAGGTTTAGTTTCTTGTCAGCAAACACCAAGCCACCCACTCTTGAGCGATTTCTCCACACAGCCTTGCATGTTTTTCTCTAAGCCTCTTTAGGTGAAGACGCATGATTTGCCTCATTGGTGACATTTTGAAAAACAATCACTTTTTAAATTAGATATTGGAGAGTGTCTAACGAAGAACAACACTATGAGAAGCGCGATTCAAGAGCTTTAGCACTACGGGCGGAACCACTTCATAATCAGTTTGTGTTGTTTTATTTTTTGGTCACCACCTTGTTAAAAAAAAAAAAAACCCAGCAGTTTCACAGTATTGTTTCAGTTTACAACAAAAATATGTGACATGATCTAATTGCTTTGCATTAAACAACAATAATAAAAAAGAAAAACAGCAGCTGTTTCTACTGCTGGAAAAGCAACATCCTACAGTGTTCTGCTGCAACAGGACCACGTGTGTGCTGTGAGAGCGCATCAAGTCTCTTTCCACATCTACAACTGGACACTTTAGTTAGTGTTGGATGGGATTAAGCTTAATCTTGTAGGCTATATGCGGTATTTTAGTAACGGTTGTGGGAAATTGCTGTAACATTGGCGGACATGCTGCAGGACGCTTCGACGTGCCCAAAACGCAAGTGACAACTTGGAAAGGCTGGTCAAATGTTGTGTGCTTTGGCGTTAATAGCACAGGAAGGCAGCGTGTCTTCCTACAACACCGAAACTCGAGGCAAATATGCAGCAGGAAGACTGAGGTTTGTTTGGTTTCATGCCATCACCGTTTGTCGTTTTCTCAACCTAAGATATTTCTAAAAGGAAGAATTCGTGGTGGATTGTAAGTTTGGGAAGTAATGTTTCTGTTTTCTTTTGGTCAGGTAGTAACAAATAGGGGTCATGGGAGACACGACAATACTCCAGTTCTGGTGTCCTGCAACTCTTGAGATGTCTTTTCTTCAACACACCTGACTCAAACAATCAGCAGGACTCTGGAGAGTTATTATTTTATTTTATTTATTTTTTTTTTTTGCAATTTCGAAATGATAACCCCACACCAGAATCCCCAGCTACAAATAAATCCGCTGAGATATTTTCACCGTCTTCTCACTCTCAGCACATAAAACAGATTCGATGACTTCTGCTTGCCCCGCATCCACAAAATACTGTCCCTGAAGTGAAATCAAAAGATTTGAAAAATTCACGCTTCACATTCAAATGTAAACTCTCACATCGCCGCCTCCCCGATCAAATTTCGCCAGATTGGATTGTCAATATTTTACGTTTGACTCATCAGGGCCCAGAAGCTGCTATTTCTGCGGCGCTCATTGTACAACAAAACAGCGAGAGGCGGTTTCATATTGAATCAAGTTCCTCTATGTGGTTCCTGGTTCCGAGAAGCAAACCTCTAGAATGAGTAATAGTGAAGGTGCAGAGCTCTAACTAAGACAGTCCCGACTGAGTCACAGTGCCGACTGTCGTTTGGTGTTCCCAGCCAAACGGGGAGCAGCTCTGACTTTTCCACTGTTGTTGTGAAAAGGTTTGTGATCAGATTTCACTCCATACCGGTTGTGAAAACAGAAAGAGGAGACTTTACAAACCACCTTAGGGTTTAGCTGAAGCTTTCAGGACACTGATTCCTGAGAGTTAAAAAAAAAAGAAAGAAAAGAGGATACTTTTTTTCCGGCACAAACAAAAAATCTGATTAGAAACCTGCATGAAATTCACCTATACTCACAAAGGGGCCTGCTTTACTTTCAACCATTGTTTTCTCGATCTGATTCACAAAAGTTTCGGGTTTATGCATCGACGGTTGCCTACAGGAAATGTCTGCTCTAGGAGCCACATACTGTAGCCCCCCCACCTTTTTTTTTTTCTCGTCTTCTTCTGTTCTTCTTGCAGCTCTCGGTCCACACCGCAGAGAAAGAATATCATTGTGAAACGCTCGTTTGATTTTCACTGCCGAAATTTTTTTGGAAAACTGTGTGGGTGATGATGTCAGTGAGTTGTGTTTGCGATTCTCACGATGACTGTGATCGGCGCTCTGGATCGATGCTATCTGGAGGGCAGAAGTCACCACAGAAACCGCCGGGCTTTCAACTCGACTTGGCCTTGGAAATTTGATGAGCTAATTTATGTTTCTCATATTGTACCTCTCACTTCAGTTACCAGAACAGCAGCGTTGAGTTTCTTTATGCGCAATAAAATATTGCAAGTGTGTGTTTTTTTTTTCTCCCTCTCTCTTTCTGTCTCTCTCCCTCGCTTTCTTTTTTGTTGATTCTTCTTAGAATACAAAGCAGAAGCATGTTCCTTGTACTCATTTCACAATCAGTCAAAAAAAAAAAACATGAAACAACTGTACACACACACAATCAGTCCATCAAACTGCTACTTAAATCGAGCAAAAAGGGGAAATGAAAACACAACAGATAACAGATTCTGAGCAGTCATGTCTGTAGTGACAAATTAACTGTAACTGCAGGAAACTGCCCAGAGGACCAACTGACAGGGGCTTTTTTTTTTTTTTTGAATTTTATTTCTGGTACCTGTTTCGCTCTCGCCTCGTCTTCATCGCTCCCAGCTGTTTGTTGTGATGCCTCGCTCTGGTCCTCTTCTGCTACACACACACACACACACACAAACACAAAGGAAGGAGAAGTCACCTAACTGTGTGAATCTGAATTCAAAGAAGCAAGCACTTCTTCATTTCGAGAAGGTTTCTAATTAAGAAAAGATTCAAAATCAACGTGAGCATTGTGTGCGCGTCAATGGTCAGGTGACTGATCCACATACGCATACACAAGAAGTAATCTGTAGAGCATATTGTTGACAGAGTGTGATATAAAACCACAGGTTGCAAAACCACTTCCTGCTCAAGAACACCACCGCTTCAATGCTGCACTGTATGGTATTGTAACTAAGAACAATAGCAATCTGGAAATGGAGAAATCCAAAAATACATTAATGTTTGGTCATTATCTTCAGCCTATGGGCTCTATTTTGGTCCCAAGAGAAGAGACACGAACAATGTGGTAAGTTATCTGTGATATAAAACCATTTTATTGTCCCAAAGTTAGATCCTTGTCTTTGAGAATGCGCTTGCTCCCGTCGGAAGAATCCAGCGTCGCTAACATTTTGGGGGGGGGGAAATGAAACACAAACTCTTAAAGAGGAGAAATCAAAAGCCTGGGAGCGAGAGACAGTTCTGAGAAAGAGATGCCATTCTTCACCAGCCATCACCTCGACACCCTGTGAGCCCTTCACCCACAGTGATATCATTTTTGTTTTTTTTCTTCAAGGCAAAACCAATATGCTTCTCTTTTGAGATCACTTGTTTCCTGTGCTTGTGGCTTAAACCTTTAATTCTGCTTTCAGTAGCCTCTTACTTCTCCATTTTAGGTGATGAAGAAATATTCTTAATTCAACATTTCACAACTCGCCGAATTAAATGATTAACTTGAAGTCTGACTTTTTACTGGTTTGAATCGTTGTAATCAGACAACTTTTACATTTTATATTCACGTTATAATAAATAGGGAATTTATAACTTTTTTTTTTAAAGTCAACATTATAGAAAATGAGTGAAGTGTGAAAGTATAAAATCAGCTCTATGTATGTCTTTTTTTATATATTGTTCAGTTTGCATACACACACACACACACATATATATACATACACAATACTTGTACTAGTTATCAAATTTGCTATCACACACTACTGTACTAATCTACCTCTATCTAACATTTAAAATGATTTACACATACAAATGACGTGCGTGCTGTAAAGTAAATAATAATCAAGTCACTACTCACCCATTTCCAGAAGCCGTCCTCAACTCTTTGACTCGCTGTGTTTTGTGACAGTAATTCATGCGACAGCCTCTTCAACTTCACACCACGAAATAGGAAGATGTCTCTGCGGGCCAGTTTCATTGGTTGACTGATGATGCCATGACAGCGAATGAGGCTGGGAAACGGAGTTTTTTTTTCTTTTTCTTTTCTTTTTTCATGCCAGGTCTCACAGTATTAGTTCTCACCATGTGTGTCATCGTCTGATATTCAGATTGGGAAAAAAAAAAAAAAAAAGAGCTGCTGTATTAAATTATTAAACAGCAGATTAGTGTCAGATTTGAACTATTAATGGCATGAAATGTTATGAAAGCAATTGTGTTTTTTCAGCTTTTGAAGGGATATCAAACTATTAATTTGTGTCTTTGGGGGTGATCATGAGGCTGCACAGTGGCGCAGTTGGTAGCACTGTTACTTTGCAGCAAGAAGGTCCTGGGTTCGATTCCCAGCCTGGGGTCTTTCTGCACGGAGTTTGCGTGTTCTCTCTGGGTACTCCGGCTTTGTCAGGTTATTTATTATTAATAAATAGTGTGTGTGTACATGGTTGTTTGTCCTGTCTGTCTCTGTGTTGCCCTGTGACAGACTGGCCTGTCCAGGGTGAACCCCCCTCTCGCCCGAAACGTTAGCTGGAGATAGGCACCAGCACCCCCTCCTGACCCCACTAGGGACAAGGGTGTAAGACAATAGGGTGATCATGACACACACATTATTGTACATTACAGTTTTAACAAATGTAAACGAGTAATTTAGAAGATTTCTTTCACATCAAAAAGAACAGAAGTTTGCAAACCTGTCATAAAAAGCCAAACAACCGCATGGTTATCTTGAAACTGATTCTTCTCAATTGAAGCAAAACCAGACCTATTATTATAAGCACACACAGCCCTGACTCAAATTCAGCAAAATTGTCTGAATTTGAGGAAGTGAAAGCGCCACTCAACCAATGTCCAAATAAAGGTCTGCAGACTTCTGAATGTCAGTGTTACATTTCCTGGATATCTATTAAAACAAGCATCTATTTCTACATTTATTCTTCAAATAAAGGAAGCCGGGGCGTAACGCAGTTTCTGTCGCAGCAAATAATCACACATGGGCTGAGTTTAATGTTAAATAAAGTGCAGGAAGGCAAAGGTTCGTGCTTTCACTCTAGGTCGAATATGAGGAATAAAACGGGGTGAAATGTACATCCTGCTTCCTCAGTAGCCAATAAAACGGTCAAATTCTGTTTGAACTTAGCTCACCTTTTCTGACGACATAGGAAATGCAAGCATTTGGATCTTATGCTTTAGGTGCAAGCATGGAGTTTCTCAGTAATTACACCCAACATGCAGGATAATAAAAGTTGTGAGACTTGCTGAGCAGAGGCTGCATGCATTGAAGTCTTCACATTTTTAAGGAAGAGAGATGTTTCTACTTCTTCAAAACACTTTCTACTGATTGTTGCCCGTTGATATTGGTTAAAAATAAAATGCCAAGATAATGCAGAAGCAGCTTTTTTTTTCTTTCCACGAGATGAGCAGAAAATGTTTTTAAGTGCTGCCAAATATATATAAACAGGGTGTTGTCTTCAGAGTATAAGCTGATGGAAAGCATAACGTTAAAATGCAAAGATGATGCTTCCAAGCAGAGGACAGGCGTTGGACAAACATTTTAAAAAGAAATAAATATTTTTTATTTATATATAGTTGTAATTTCCCTCTGGCCGCCTCCAACTCTGCAGATCTTTCGATTGAGAAGCGTCGACAAGACAACACCCGGCTCCATCCACGTTTCCTCCGCATGTTTTTGATCTCTTCGAAAAGGGGGATGCCCTGCTCTTCCATCTGCTGCGGATAGAGATTGACATTTCGAAAAAAAAATTAACATCTAAAATGTCAAAATAAGCAAAATGATCCGCAAATGTTCTAATGCTCAGAGCAGAGGGGGGGAAATGTTTTCACGCAAGAAAAAAAAATTATTTTGATTGCAAATTGTTCTTCTACTGATACAAAAGCTCCTCTAGATCATCTTAAAACCACCTGAGATCAGGTGATAAATTAAAAAAATAAATAAATAAACATAATCTAAATGCACTCAAGTTCAAAACAACTTGGAGTCATTAAGTAGGCCGTTACCTAAAAGTACAATGTATGATTTAGCTGTGATTATTTTTTCCCTTAAGTCACATGCGAGCCGTTCAAAAACTTAATTCCTTGTAATTGTGTCAATGTTTTTGAAGAACTCGTGAGAAATTCTCTCTCTCTCTCGCTGTTCTTCAGCCGACAACAAATGTTAAGCTGATGAGCAAAACAGAGGCTGCAAGACCGAGAAAATCCCCAGGCCATTCATTTCAGACTTTCAGTAGCATAAAACATATGAGGTTGAGGCGAGGACAGAGAGCTCTAAATGAGAGCATGAGGACTGAATATTGTGATTTTAAAGATGCACAGCATGTTTCCAACCTGAAGTTGACTCAGTTTACTGGGAACAACCTGCAAAAAAAAAAGAAAAAAAAAGAAGAGGGTTTTAACTAGGACATGAGTCTTCCAGTCTTGGGTCGTGAACAGGGTTAAAAGATTACATCTTCAGAATTTGGCATCTGTGGATAATTTAACGCAGACAAGAACACAGCAGTGGGAGGTGATGTTTCTGTTTGTTGTTCGTTTCTAAATCGTGTAGGTGCGCTCTTGAGTGGAATTTTATTCTGAAACTACACCAAGCCGATTTATTTCGAGCCAACAGAAATACACTGGCGGAAAAGATTCAAGCTGGAAGCTTGAGATCAACGACGACCTTCAAGGGTCACGGACGGAAAACGAAAAGAAGCGGGACGTGAGCGGGAGCCGTCTTGGTGGACATAACATGGCAAATTGTTGCTCCTTAGCTGTATATTTGATTTCCTTATCTGCACTATTTAACTGGCAGATGCAAAAGCAGATAGGTAGAATCTTACTTTCACGTGAAATTGAAACCTAAGCGTCTAGAGGTAAATTCCCCAAGTGTTACCTCATTCCAGGAAACGGACGGTAGAAAAAATACTCAGACTGTGCATACATCTGAGTTCCTGTTAAACCTCTGAAAATCCCTTTAGCTTTCTATATTTCAACCCCCCACCCTTTTTTTTTAAACCTGATCTAGATTGTATAAATACAAACAAACAAAAGTAGCAGAATTTGGTTACTTCTTTTATTATTAAGAATCTCTGCATTACAGTAGACAGTGGAAAAAAAAACATGAATAAAGCATCAACACAATGCCCTTTTCTATGTATGATCAACTGATTTTTTTTTTTGCATGATTAATAACAAAATGAATTTGCATAAAGTCTGCTGTAAAGCCCGATGAAATGATTAAAAGGACGCCAACCATTGCACTTTCAACCCTTTATTATGGCACACTACTATCTGTTGTGCACTCAAATTCATCTTCAGCCCATTGAGGATCCATTAAAACAAAAATAAACGCTGACTTTTATGTTCTTCTCCAGCTTTTCCCTGAAAAATCACACATGCTGAAATTAATGTGGCCAAAAATGAGGAAGGACTTGAAATGAAAACTGCCGTTTACTCACAGTTTAAAGTCAGGAACTTGACCGTGTTATGCACAGCCCCAAATGAAAACAACCCAAAGCACAGCAAGAATCACCTGTTGGTTTAAATATTCACTTCCACCACTGTTAGAATAACAATTAACCCCCCAAAAAACACAGGATAGAGGTTCAATCACGTAAAAAAAAGAGAAAAAAGACAAGGATATAATTCAGTCTGCCGGTATAAGAAGGCAAAACACAAAGCGAAAATAATTAGGCCGTTTGTGGTACCGTCATCTTTTCTCCTGAAATGGGAAGGAACATTTGCTACAAATACTTCAAATATACCTGAAATCAAAACGAAGCCACTTTTTAAGGAATGTGAACTGGAAGTGGTGTTGCTGATGCTCACAGCTAAAACTAAGACTCATGTACTGCATCACACTGATAAATAAATACACTTCTTTTCTCAGGGGGCAGAGAAGGGACGAGGAGGCTTCGGGTTGGGTCTATGGGTCTTCACAAATCCATAAACTACGCCATCAGCTGCTTACAGTATCACCAATTTAAATGGAACTGCGCTCTAAGATAAAAAAAAGCAAACAAAAAAAAAAAAACTGGCCCACAGTTACCATGCTCATTGGTCCGGGGATGCGGAAACTCGCTTTGTTCGTTTTCAGCCTGATCTAGAGCGTGAGGACTGACTTTACCGTATGACGTGTTTTTTTTTGTTGTTGTTTTGTTTTGTCCTTTTTAAACTGCAAAAGTCCTCAGAAGAGACCGACGCCGACGATCCGCCGGGCTACATGAGCTCCACGTAATTGGCCGGGAACATCCCGAAGTGGCCGTCCGGACCGTATCCCCGCCACCAGCCCTCGTCGATCATTTCGATGCCGGTGATGATTTCGTCCGGGTCGAACGAGATCTCGGTGTCGTCGGCTGAAAGAGCAGAGGAACGGCGCGTCAGCATGAGCAGACGTAAAGCTGTGGTTTTACGGGCCTCATGTGCTGCGTGTAATCAGCAGAGATCAGAGAGCAGCGCCTCTGACGATATGGAGGACATTAGTAAGCACATGGTATGAGTCACCAGCACCCACATTACAAGCTGCATTCGTGCTGGACAATAACTATGGGGCTTGGTGCAAAACATGCTGCTCAACAACATCGCCAACTAAAAGAAAAAGGAAAAAAATCAACTTGTTTTTAGCCCTCTAGTAACATGCAGCTATTGTCTCTTCACCTCCCAGATACCTAGAACATGCAACTGAAAGAAGAAGTGATGAAACGGCGTGGTCACCCAGTCTTTGAGAATATAAACGTGCCCTTCACTTCTCAGAAACACGTTTACATTAAAAACAGCTAAATGTGTCTGTAATAAAAGCTGCTGTCCTTCCCAGCAGTTTCCCACATCAGCCTCTGTTTGCAAAAGATGAAGCAGTAAAACATAATGGAGTCACTGGTAAATATCGTACTCTAAAAATCAGACAGGAAAAAAATGGTTGGTAGACTTTTAAGGTAATATTGTGAAGTACAGTAGAGACCAGAGTTTTTGTCCTGGCTGTGTTAAGCATCTTATACAGTAACAGTCCATTAATTGCAAGCAAACATTGTAGAAAATATATTTTTTTTCTGGAATTAAAAGTCAATTTAGCAGCACTGAGGATGATTTCTTCTTTTACGTTAAAGAGATTAGATAATCTTCTACCTTTTTCTTTCCTTTTTTTTTTTTTTTTTTTGCTCTAAATGCCATTTAAAACTGAACTTGTTGTTTTTCCCCTCAAGCTTATCCTCAGATTGAGAATCACACACACTAATGCAGAGGCTGAATGGAAACCTTAGGAGGGCGCTCAAGATAAAATTGTGAAATGAATCAGAGCAATTCATACCAAAGACTTGGTCTGTAATTTATGTTCTCCGTTCCTAACAAATGTCAACCGCAAAATGCAATTTAAGTAAATAAATTGGCACATAAATTGTTGATTCTTAAGCTGTGGTGAGAGAATGAAGTTCTGGGTAAATAGAGAGCCTGTTAGTCACCATGCACTCAATAACCATTTGTGACGCACATTCATTTTCTAACATCTGACAGCATTTAAATAGTTATCAGTTCTCCTCTGGTTTACCAGCCCTATCACTGATAACCAGCCACAAATAAAATCACATTTATTTATTCTAAATGGTACTTGGTCTTAAACACATAATTGGCCAGGTTATTTCCCCACACCTTTTTTCTTTAAGCCGAGCTACTGTGCGCTTACATTAATGGTTTTCAATCACATTTTGAAGCACAAAGGTAACACGTGCTGAAGACCTCAAAGACTAGTTGAAACGATGCTTCAAACAGCAAAAGTAACTATCTCCGTCACACTATGTGGAGGTTTGCAAATGTAAGCATTTTCATGTTATTGTTAATCATTGTCACGATAATTTAGTTCTTTCGACATACAGTAAACGCTACCATGTTTCTCTTTTTGAGAACGGGCGCAGCTCAGCATTCAGCAGCATTTATCACCAAGTGTCTAAACTTTGGGATTTTGCTCCACTTGGCAGAGTTCGAACACAACTGGCCTAAGTTGTACTTTTGCAGTTTACATGAAGTATATACGCACAGCTTCATAATATCACACGACTATTACCTAGCTTTTTTCACAGCCATTAATTGGTAAAGGAGTCTTAAAATAGAGCAGCAGAGTGTGGTAAAGACTTGATACAAAGAGCTTCATATAAAGTCAGTGGAAACATCCTTTTTGGGAAAGGGTCTGACGTTTTAGAACTGAAGTTCTGTGGTTAAACCACTATGAGTATCATTTCTTTCTTTTCTTTTTTTAGGTTTAGTTCTGCATATTCCTTTTATATGTAAATGCAAAAGATATACAATTATTGCTATGAGTGTCACAGTTCTTTAAAGATTGGCTGGAACCAAAATTTCTAAATATTTTTAAGCTCTTTTAAAATCGCAGGCCTTAGAAATATGAATAAACACATTAGTTGGCAAGAAAAACTAGCCCAGTGGCATTTCTGAGTTTGTTGCATGACTTCTGCAGCTTGACCTGAGAGTGGAGATCAGAGTAATAGTTCCCCAACCTAAATAACCACCAGCTTATAAACAACACTGTAGCTGCTAAAAGGAGAACATTAATAGGCAAATTAGAAGTGACTAAGATGACACTGTAGTTTTTCTGCATGTATGCCCAGCACCCCAGCAGTACTTGTTTTAACTTGGAGGACTTATCCTTGCATCTCGTCTATGTTTGTATTAAATTACATTTGAGTGTGGTGCAAACGGTAGCAAACTGATGCAACAATAGGCTTGTGGCTAAAAATCTTTGAATGTGGTTTACTAAAACTGCTGATATATTTAGGTTGAGAGAGAAAATTAAAGATTATTTTATATTTAACTAAACTAAAAAGGCATCATTAAACATTACTAAGGAAACAACGTTTTAAATGTCAACTTGGTAAACTACAAACATTGTCTGCAATGATGTGAAGACAATAAGCTGAACCGAACGGTGCTAGCTAGCTAGCTAATGTTGCTTTTCTGTTTTAAATGAGAGCATTTACTTTTACATTTTTTTTGTAAATATCTTAGACCATGGTACTTAAAAAATGTTGTGAAAGTTGCTCTTTTATTTCCACCCTAACAGGCTGTTTAAATGACAGTCCACAGTCACTAGTGACCCAGCACAGACATAATCCATCCTTTTATATTGCATTGTGACAACTCACCAGCCTGATAATCATATAATGCTCTGGCACAGATTCCTTTGTCTGACGTTTCCTCTACAGTCATTTCATAAGAGTTACTCTCATCCACCTGCAAGAGAAACGACATTAACTCATGGAGCAGATTCAGGTATGTCTTATGGTAGAAGTGTCTTTCTACAGAGATGAGAACACCAACCTGGGCAGGCTCTTCATAAGGTGTTTCTTCAACATACGAGTTAGCAGCTGGTGCCTCCTCTGGGAAAAAAATACAAAAACATATAAATGAGGTACTGTGAGTATGACTGTACGATTAGGGACTGTCACCTGCCAGCAGGTGGCAGCACAAACAACCAAACAGAAAAAAAAAAAAGCTGCTCAAAGTAAACAAAGACAGCTTTTTTTTTTTTTGCTCGTTTAAATAAATGGCAGGTGCTGGTAAAACTGATCAATGATGGCTTAAGGTGATGGGAAATGAAATGAACCCCACCTTTCCTCTGTTCCTGGGGAGGAGTCTCCTGCTCATGCTCATCTTTCTCAAATGTGGCTTGCTCATCATTCAAATCCGGCTCTTTAGCACCCAAAACACAAGCACAGACATGCATGTAGACAATGGAGCACATTCACAAGTCCACACAGGTTCAACGCCGCCACTGGACCCACTTAGAGCGTTCCTTACGTTTTTTGTTGTGAAAAGACAATTAGTTAACAAAAAAAAGACATAGGGAGTCCACAGGCTGAGCTGAGCATAAAGCATGACGAAGAATGAAAATTACCATCATGAGAAATGTGGAGAAGATGACAAATATGACGAATGAAACACAGAGCATTTTGTCTATAAAAGCCAGAACATGTGTTAAAACCAGTCATTTGCCACTTTAAGCTGTTACACTGTCTTATTTCCAACACTGACGTGTCAAAGCAGCACATTCTCATATCAAGAAGAATCTTTGAAAAAATCTGAAAGGTGTAGTGTGCTGCTGTATTCAGGCCATCTGACTCAATACTTTGCAGAATCGCATTTCACTGTAATAACAGCTCTCAGAGTATGTCTAATAGATTTGCACATCTGGTGGAAATGTTTCTTCTCATTCTTTGTAGAAATCTCAAGTTCTGACAGACTGAATGGAGAGCAGTCTTGCTGCAGATTGGGGCCGGGGCCTTTTACACCAGAGTTGCCATGGAAATCCTGACTGCTTCTCTGAATAATGTCGTCCTTGCCTCACCTGTCAGCTTAGGTTGAGAGCCACGTCCGTTTGCATTTTCAGAAGATGGACTGAACAAAGCTCTAACATGTATTGATTTACACCGTTAAATTTCCCCACATCTCTGGACTGTAGGTGAACTGTCTTTACTAATATGGTGACTTGTGAATTTACTGGTTGCCCTGGATGTTATTTTGTGTCATCAGAATAAAGGGGGCTGAATACAAATCCCACACTTTCACATTTTTATGTGTGAATCAGCCAAGTGTTATTTTTGATGAAAGGCATTTATTGGAAATATTTTACTCAGGAAGTTGATTCTAAGTAATAAATCAAACAGAAGTGGTGGGTGTGAGTAACATCTCAGACTTCCTATAACGTTTTGTTTTGCTACAATTATTTTTGATATGACTCGGGTTTTGATACTGGTGTGTTTCAGTCTTCCTGTCAATATGTGTATGTTGGGGTGTGTGTGTGTGTGTGTGTTAAGCTCAGACCTGTGGCACGGA
This sequence comes from Xiphophorus maculatus, assembly GCF_002775205.1. Classification (NCBI taxonomy): domain Eukaryota; kingdom Metazoa; phylum Chordata; class Actinopteri; order Cyprinodontiformes; family Poeciliidae; genus Xiphophorus; species Xiphophorus maculatus. The sequence goes on from NC_036454.1 coordinate 23,187,535, forward strand.
CAACAGCAGCTGGCACAGGAGAAGGAGAAGGTTGGCGCGGAGGTGAGCTGGCTCGCTCAGATTCGTACGCTTGCTTAGACAGAAAAGGGCTTCGAAGTCGCCCTGAGCAGACGAAACAAACACACCCCCAAACACGGGTCCACAAATGGATGAGAGAGAAGACAAAGAGGAGGCAGACTCAGCGGAGGAAGAGACACGGTTAAGGAGACAGAGTTAAGTATGATCATGAGGCAACTAGACACTCTGATGAAAACCTTTGAGTATGTACAGAGGCGGCGATTACAGTCGCACCTACTACTCCCCGACAGCAAGTCAAGAAAGTGTTACGCTGATGCAAGGTTGGCTGGGGCAAATAAAGCAAGCCGTTACTGCTTCTGCTGGGGCAATACCTGGCTGAGGGCTGTCAGGGGCAGCAGAGGGAGCGTCTGAGTCGCTGGGAGTCATTCCTCGCTCCCGCTGCTTGAACATTTCCCTGGGGTTTACGGCACGCTGAGAGATCAGAGAAGCCGCCTCCTAAAGAGGGAAAAAAAAAAAAGAAATAAAAAAACAGAAGCATACGACAAAACACCTAAAATAAAGATTCATCTGTAGGCGATAAAGAAAAGGTTATTAGTAAAGATTTTTTTTTTTAGAAATTTGTGCTGCAGATCTAAACTGGAAAAAGGAAAGAGCTTTAAAGATGAGAAGCTTAAAGAGAGTAGGATCGGAGGGAAAAGGTGCTTCAGGAGAGAAGGATTTTTTTTTTTGGGAAGGAAAACTCACGTTGGCTTTCTCCACAGAGTCACCTCTCCTGACTGCTTTCCTTTGAGCTGCATCGTTCTGCTGCTGCTGCTCCTCCTCCTGATGGTGTCGACATTAAATTTGGCACGACTTTCACAAGATGTGCGCACTACATCTCTGGGTCATTCCGCCCCTTCGCCAAATCACACCACCACATTTGACCCACAATTACCTTTTCGCATCCATTGATTATTTAGCAATCCACACGCTTAAAATGGTACCAGTTTTCCTTTTTGTAGAAATAAATAAATATGATAATTGGTGAAGCATGGATCAGAAATTTCTTGGGCGATACAGATGTTCTGAAGAAAGCTGGGGTTTGTGACAGAGGTTGCTGCACGAGGCAATGCCGAGATTATTCCTGTCTATGGATCAAAGTTTTGACTGGGTTTTTATTAAGCTAAAAAAATGTTTTGATGCATTTAACAAATTGTACTTTTTTAAAAGATTAACCTAAAAATCAACAGAGTACGTCAAATGGTTCAAACCAGTTCTAATTTTTAATAAAAAAATAAAATAAAAAAAGGTTAAAAAAAAATTAAGATAATTTTCAGAATACTTGGTATCACACAGCTTCTCCACTACTTTTGGCTTTGATCCCTATTTATTGGAGTCACACAAACACATGTTTGATAGCAGATTACCAGTAAAACATCATAAATTGTTTTAATCGGAAACTGCTCGGCTATGTAAATCATTGACTAAAAGTGTGTGTCAGTGATCAAGTCTGTATGTGTTTGTCTGTGCAGTGTGACTAGAAGTCACTTGTAGTTATATTTTCTTTTATTGTATTGCATATCCATTTTTTGCAACCTGGCAAGAGACTATAGATGACAATTAGCTTATGCCATAATCCATCAAATGGTGACATTTATGTTTGAGCTGCATATAGTCCCTTTTTAAAGAAAGTTTACTTTCATTACTAAATGATTTATTGTCAAAGCAAGGGCAAAAATTTCCACTGTCAATGTCCAAAACATCCTGCAGGAGGCGGTGCTATTTTTTACTGAACAACCCAAACCAAAACAACACAGGTATGAAATGGCGAAGCAGGAAAATGCCCAGCACTCTTCAGCTACCAAAACAATGTTTTATAGTAAACCATCTCCACTTAAATAAGAATCTGTTGTTCATCCCAGTCAGCAGACTGAAGAGCTGAAAAGCATTTGGTTGGCTGTCAGAGTCAGACACTCACCCAGCATTGCTTTTCCTGCTCTTTGCTCTCGGCTTCCAGCTGCTGCTGATACTTCCTGCCATGAAAAAAAAAAGAGGAGGATCCTGTTAAAAGATGCTGTTATGAACAAGTCAGAACCAGAGCACACGCTACCTACTTTTGTTGATCGATTTGAGAAGATCTCTCCTTGTCCCTTTTATCCCTCTGCACTGCCTCTTTGGTCTCTCGGTCTTTCCTCTCCCTCTCCAGCTTTTGACGCTCCTCCTCAGCCTTACGACGGTCCTCCTGGCGACGTTTCTCCTCTTCTTTCTAAAAAGCCAACAGATCAGAATTTGTTTGAAATTTTACATCATTAAAACCAGAAAGAGAGTCTTATCACTACCATAAACAACTTTTTTTTTTCTCCCCTCCAGGGGGTCTTTTGTGGGCTCTAGTGCCCCTTAAATGAAAGTAGGCTGACAGGAAAGGGGGAAGGAGAGGGGGGAAGACATGCGGCAAATATCGCCGGGCCCGGGAATCGAACCCGCGACGAGGACTCAAGGCCTCCAAACGTGGGTCGCGCTATCCCCTACTCCACCACAGCAGCCCTACCATAAATAACTTCAACCTCAAAAACCTATAGAAGTTTCAATATAGTTAAAATATTTAGCACTTCCTTTTAACCCAATATAGGAACTTAGACTTTTCTTTTTTTCTCTACACAAAATGTTTCCATGGTGCCAACCAAGCAGATTCAGTGTACAAGCAGAATCTGCACAAGACTGATATTCAGTTGATGACATCACCATCTGAGGTCAGAGTGAACCTCCACAGATCTCCATGGAAACTGTTGTACCTCTGCCTGTGCCCAGAAGTTGTCTTTATTGGTCTTCCTTATTTCTGACATGGCATTGGTTTTCTGGTACACTGAACCCTGAGGGGAGACAAAAGCATGCACAAAAACTGTGTAAGCATAAAACGGATACATAAAATCCATAGTGATGCAAAGTGTTAGTTAAACCAGACACCAAAGCACCTTACCTCTCTGTTTTAGCTCTTTTAGATCCATTAAAGCTGCAGTATGTAACTTTTATAAAAGCATGTTTTTTTTACATATTTGTTAAAACTGTCACTTTTTTATGAGGAAGATAATATATGAAAAGATAAATAAAAATATCAAGCTCCTCCAAATCCTCTTAGTGCCAAAGATAACCAATCAGAGCCAGGAGGAATGCATTAGTGCCGTCTGTCACTTTTGTGTACGCACGGCTAAATGTGCACAATTTACCGTTCAAGAAGATCTGCTCATCTGCCGTCATCTGTGGCTATGCTAACTAGCCTGAGCATTTGTGACAGGCTCCATTATGGACAGAGAGCAAACAGAGGGTGTGAGCAGTGCGTACACAAGTATGACTGACAGCACTGAGACCCTCCTGGCTCTGATTGTTTCTGACCAATCTGTATTTCTGCTGATTTTGTCACAGATTATCTGTCTCATCGTATACTTTCACGACATAGTAACAGTTTTATTAGACATGTAAAAAAAAAAAAAAACAAAAAAAAAAACATATTTTATAAAATGTACATATTGCAACTTTAAAGTAAAATATACAGATATAGTTTACCATAAGAACTGGTTCTATGTCTACAGCGCGTAATGATAAAAATGTCCAAGTGTTAAGATCTCTGTAAGACAGAGACTGTTGGGGAGGGAGCATACCACGGGCCCCTGAGGGCCGCTGTCCTGGAAGCGGTTGGAGGCTTCTTTGTGGAAGCTGTAGTTGGCTCCTGAAGCTTTGGCCACCTTCTGCATGATCGCCTCAGGCTCCACATCCTCATCTGCTCTGGCATTGATGGTGACATGGGCCCCCTGAAACCGCAGGAAAGAAAAAGATAATTCTCTTTCAGAACACAACCACATTTTAAATGTACCACCCAGTGAAAATGTTGCTACAAACAGCTGCCAAGTGAGTCAAACAGAAAGTAGTCACTTTCAGAAAGACCAAGGCTAACCAGTTCAATCCAACTGAGAATCTGTGGCAAGACATGATGATGAGATTGAGGTATTAGGTTGGGGTGCACCGATTGCAGTTTTCTGGCCGATCACTGATCATTAAAAAGCCTGACCAATTTCAATTTTGACCAATACCGATTTTCAGAGCCGATTCATCAGTACATCTCTAGTATTTTGCATAGAAAAACAGGCAAACATTTCTGTCTCCAGAGGCAAAATGGCCAAGACATACCTCAAAAGATTTGTAAAAATATTTTGAAAACCATGAATCATTTTCTTGAACTTCAGAAAGTGTGTGTTACTTTGTATTGATCTATTGCTTAAAGTATATTAAGGTTTATAGTTAGGTTACTGTGAAAATGTTCTAGGGCTTTTCCAAAGCCAAAAAATTGTTTACTACCATAATCTTTTCAGAAACTACAACTTCCAGCAGCAGAACTACAAATTAAATAGCACTAATACTGTATTGCATAACCTTGAGGCTAACTCACTTCCACCATAAGAACTGTCTGCAGTGATAAGAAGGAGGACAATGTTGCCCTTTTTATTTAGTGTCATTAGGTAGAATCATAATCAATTTCAGGTTGACTACAGCTTTACACAGCTAAAACTGTGATTACTAAATACCCAGATGTTAAGAACTTTCAATAAACAATTAAGATTCAAAAGAGTTTTTGCCAATCCTGTGATGGCAATTTTCTCATCAACTGTCCTGACAGGAAATGATTCAGGATAAAACTAGATGCCTTTGCTGACATTTTGCAGTAAAAAAAAAAACAAAAAAAAAAAACAGAAAAAGATGCAAATTTCACGTAGCCTCAAACATTCACAATTACCTTAAGGAAATTGGCCACAGAGCTGACGTGGTTTGCACATATTCCCTTCCTGGCATCTTTTACACCCTCTCCAGTCTGAAACGTAAACCATTATTGAAGCATTTAACAACGCTTCAATACGTCGCGTGTCATTAAATGCAGGACAGAACCATGCAGCACTCACCCAGTTGATGAGGACATATTTAGGCAGACCGGAATTGGGATCCTGGACCCGGCAGAAAGCGTACATCACTTTTCCACTGTTGAGCTCCTCAACTAGCTCCTCCAGGCCTCCATCTGATACACAAACATTGTGGAAAAATTCAACGGCTTCTTGTGGTTTGTTGTGCAACTGTGGACATATTTTCCTCCCTCTTGGAAATGTTGGGCTTTAGAAAGCAAAGGCCAGCAGTTCTTTTGTGCTCAGATTCAAGCACCACGACTGCATGCTGACAGAGACATTCCTGCATGCATTTGATAACAACAACAACAACTGGGTAACTTACCTCCTTTTTCTACCAGGCGAATGTCATTGCTGTTTCCCTCGTACGTGAACAAGGCCCTGTGGAAAACACAAGGACGTACAGTGTTTTATCACTCATTAACCCATTTTAAGCATTCATGACACTTAAGCCCCTCTTCACACAAGATCTTTTAGGGAAGTAGAGTTCTGTAAATACGGCTGCTGCAGTTTTAATCCTCTTTAGAAACAGACATGTTAGTAATCTGTCTAGGCTGCTGGCCTTTGTCTTAATTAAAGGTTTCATATCATTTTATTTGCTTGGCGAATCTAACACGTGTTTTGCGTGTTTTACATGTTTTACAATTAAAAGCAGATGATAGAAGTATCTGCCAGGTTTTAACTAGAGATGCATCAATGACACAGATTGGGTCACTGAAAGTATTCAAACAATATCAGTTTAACTAGTTTTCATAAATATGAATAAACACTAAAATCTTCCACTAAATGTATATGTGCATCAACCAACAGTTTGGTACTACACTAAAGTATAAACTAAGTAGCTGTTCCAATGGAATAATCTTATAAAGATTAAAAATTTTTATCAAAGCAAATGGGTCACACTTTTCTTTTTAAGTGACATAGTTCATAAGGGGGGGGAAAAAGTGGAAGGGTCAAAGAAAATCAGAAATCGGTATCGGACAGGGGAAGCCAGATCAGTGACGTTTCTAGTTTTAACCAAAGACAAACACTGAAAATACACTTCCTTCCTATTCGCAAAGTGCAAGATACTTCTTCTTGGAATCAGAAACCAGCTCTCTCCGAAAGTCAGATCCCTATTCTCCTTTTATTTTACACCGTCTGCAAAACATCACGGGAAGAAAAAAACAACTAGTCACTGAATAAGTGAAAGAGGGCTGCAAAGAGATCCAGAAATGAACACAAGGAAACATTCAGAACATATATTTAGATATTTAGAGGGAGGACCGAGCTATAAAGGATTCCTTGAGCAATTTCCCCTTTGGATTAAGTAATTCAGGTCGGTGTTAAACACTGCAGCGGCCATCAACAGGTTTCTATCTGGAGGCAGAGTCAGCGCTGTGAGGTTTGTTATCTGAAAGAGGAAGTCTCTGAATCTGCCTCTCACTTATTCAGTCATGTTTAGCGTCTATCTCGCCAGGAAGTGGGTGAAACAGGTGAAAGTCTTACCTCATATACTTCATTAGATCATTTAACAAGTGATATAAATATACATGAAATAACATCTCACCAAAATTACCTACATCCCTGATTACCAGGTTTTAGGTTAGCATATTCCAAACCTTAAACATTACTGCCAATCAGTTATCCGCATGATTATTCTTCCCAGGAGAAGAACTCTAATTTATATTGAGGTTATTATTATCATCATAGATTCCAGCAGACAAATACTAATAGAAATCAAGTTACCATGTAAGTTAATCAAATTCAATGCAACTTATTTGACGACACGCTCAAAGCTAGCAAACATTGTAAGCTAACCCGCCCTCTTGTGAGGCCCCAGCGCCGCTTTAAAGGTGGTGGCCCTTACCAGTTCGTGTCGGATTTTTCATCCACTACTTCTTTATAGGCAGCTGTTAACGCAGGGCCATTTTTACTGAGGTTAACAGCCATCGTTTTTGCCGAGTACAGCTAGGCAGCTAGCTCTCTGCGGGCTGCGCCCTTCCTACAGGAGGAGTGGCAGCGGTGCTGGCTTTCAGCTACATTCGCCCAGGGTGTGCTCCATATTATGCGCCGCGACTCCCGGATGGCGGGGCTCTTCAACATGTTTACGCTTGATAATATACGACTGTAATTTTGTGTCCTGTCCGAATCAATTCTAAGAAGCATCGCTTTGTTTCTCAAGAGATTTGGTTTATAGACGAATATTTCTCCCTTTTTTTAAATAATGTGTAGTTCTGCCCCCGTAAAAGCCGCGCATGCGAATTTGTTAATCAAATGTACCCCGGTGTGCGTCGGTAAAAGGTAACCAGTGGCCCTGTAGAAACAGATGCCCCCTGGGCAAGAAGCGTTTTAAAGGCCCCCCGAGTTACAAAAACTACAAGACACTTCTAATAAAGATTCGTGCGAGATCTGCAAAAGTATTCACTATATTTTTTCCCAACTACAAACTTCAATGGGTTTTATGCGTTAAAACGACACAAGCAGTACAAATAAAAACATTAAAAAAATATATAGTCAGCTATGTGTATATGTGTAAAATGACTTATATTGTAATTAGGATTTTTCCCAATTTTCCTTGGAGAAATTTGTGTTTCAAAATAGAGCTCAGACTGGCTGAGGTCTCGTTTTGAGGTCTCGCCATTGGTTCTCAATTGGATTTCAGTGAGGACTTTGATTAGGCCGTTCTGACATATGAATATGCCTTGATCTGGCCAGGGGATGATAATCTTTACTTTATGGTAAAGCTTAAGAACCACAAAGGCATTTCTTTTTATTAGGTAGCAAAGCAAACATTTAAAATGAGAAGTACACTTTGTTGAGCAAAAAAAAAAAAAGAAGTAACAAAATATTTAAATAATTTCAGTTCCATATTAGCCAAAGTTATTGGGAACTTCAGTGGAGAACCTTGAGTTGAAGATTTTATTTAGACGTCATCACTGAAGTGCACAAGGAAATTATTGCATGTTTAGTGTCATCCTCCCACAGAGAGGTGAAATTCTGCACCAGTCCCAAGTATTTTGCAGGCGCTACCAGTATTCCTTCCAGGACTGCGCTTCATTTAGCTTGCATCATGTTGCCACCACCGTGTGTCACCAAGGTGTTGATGTTCCGTCACCCAAAGTGTTTTGCATGTAGGTCAAACAAAACAACTTGGGTCTTCGTTCACATGTCTGACTTTCCCTCTCTGGGTTTTAGCAAATTGCACGAAGGACTTTTTCATCTCAACAGTTTCATACAGGCCACATTTGTGCACGCATGACTAACAGCTCTCAAGTTTCCTTAACACCTTCAATTTATGTGAAATGTTTTTAATCTGAAATATTTATGCCTCTTTTGACACCATCATTGGCCAGGTAAAGCTCATCATATAAACACACAAACACCAAAACAGACAGTAGTAAACCAAGATGGACTTTATTTTCATGTTATAACAATGTCGTTAGTTATCTTGTTTCTATCTGTGAAGACATGTAGGTTCACGGTGGCAGTTGAAGTATAATTTACTCCAAATTTTCAGATGCGTGAAGGCAGGTTCTGCATTCCGACAAAGCCATGACATTAGTACTGTTCAAGCAGGTTCCCGTGTCTTTTAACGGGACGAGCGACCCAATTTGGGGCTAAAGTCTTGACAGCTAATTTACAGTTAACAACACATCCTCCCGATATATAAAAATGAGGGTTAAGGCTAAAAAAATGTTTTAGTTTGAGGTGTTAGGCAGATGAAATGTAACAAAATCCCTGATATCTGGCAAATGGCTGTGAGAAGGTTCTCCAGAGTGCAAAGCATGCCAAAGCTGCCTATAAAAATTCTACGGAGCACGCTGGACAGAGAAATTAAATGTGGCATTGCTCGTATTTATACTTGAGGGCGAATTGAGCTGCACAGCTGGAACATGTAAATAGATGACTGCACTTGAACTGAATTTATGGAGCAACTGGATCATGCAGCTAAGCCTTTCACTGCATATAGAGAATATACTTTTAACACTTTAGAATGCATTGTTTTTCTAGGACTTGTTTTTAACTGGCTTCTATAACAATAGCTAATAAAAATCTATGTTATGTGTCTAATTCAGTGTTAATTCTACAAAGCTTCTACAATCAGTCATGCTTAACTATGCACCTTCCTTGTGTTAAACCTATTCAATAATGCCTCAATAGCAGAAAAAAAACATTTCCCTTTATATTGGCAGCACCAGCATAATGAGACACAATCACAACTTTTCTTATCTGCCTTGTCCAGCAGTGGAGTATATTAAAAATATGACATCATGACACTTCACAATCACGTTCAGTTTTTGTGACATAAAGAAGAAGAAGAAAAAAAAAAGCCTAAAACTAAAAGCTTTCAAAAATACAGTCACATATGTATAACCCAGACAAAATGTGTAACTACTGTCAGTTAATTCCAAAATAAAACTTTGAGGACCCCTCATGAACATGACAAAGAAAAAAAAAAACTTCATATCATCTGTTTAAAGCAATTTATAGTGTCATCATATTTAACGTGTCAACTAAATGCTCACGACTTATAATGGCAAAGTTTTGCACAGACTCCTCTCCAACAAGGGACACCACCATAAACTAGAGGGCCCTTTTATTACAGTAAAACAGTAGCGTGTAAGTCTCATTATGACATCTGAAAGCTCATGAAATCCTGGTGTTCTTTGATGAATATCAAAAGTCCTGCAGAGGGATAGCGAGGATGACAGTACTTCTTACACAGCATTTATTTGTGTGCAACACATTGCCTCTTCATGAAAAATTGGCTTCTTCTTTTTTTTTTTTTCTAAGGTGAATAGAGATGAGCACTGTACATAAAGGGAAGATAATATAATGGGTCGATGCTCGTCAAGTCTGATAACTTGGTTAGATACCTGAGTAACTGTACCAACGGGGTGGAGCACAGAGAAGCATTAAGTGGAGGACTAGCCGTGTTTGTAGCTACATAACACAAAATGACAGTAGTATTGTTTTTGCACAATGAAAAGATCAGTGACCGGTGGTTATTTCTATAGTATACAAGTGCAATGACAATGTGTGTGAAAGGAGGGGAATGGAAATCTAGCCCATGGGGTCCCAGAACACTGACTGTAAAACAGTAGCTCTCCAGTGTCTTAAAAATCTGTAAAATTATTTTTGAGTTTCAATTACTGAGGACAACTGAGACAATTGTTTGTTTTTTTTTTGATTTCACATTATTTTGGGGTAGAGACAGTTACTGCCAACAGATAATCAATCTGCTGTGCCCTTTTGTGTTCACCAAGAAGCATTCTGTCTCAATTGCACATCTACTAAACAGTCCAACACAGAAAGGCCACTAAATACATGAAAGTACAGAAAAAAGAAGAAATCCAGTAGGGTGCATGAAGTACCTCTGAAATGAAGGAAAAGCCACTCTCCTAGATCGAAGAGTTTGCATCTCTGCTGAACAATAGCATGACAAGGAGAATGAAGCGTTTGAATAACAACGGTGATAATCATAACAGAATGACTACCAGTTTACAGTCAGAGTGTGGCGTCAGGGACTGTAAAGAAATTCCAGTATTCCATATGGGAGTGCTTTAAGTAGGCCGCCGGGTCCTGCTGTGCAGATCTATACCAGTAATGAAGGACAGCACATTGTAGCAGCTCAGCACACCAAAAGCCAAGAGGCACCGTACCACATTGTATCGCTTCCTTCTCAAAATGTGGGCTGTTTTGTTTTTAACTTTTCGTTTCCCTCATCTCCGTTGTTCATTTGTATCAAGTAACAAATCCTTTGTGGGTTCTTTTGTTCTCACTTGTATTTTGACCTCCCTGGTGTTCTCACATAGCATACTTCTGTGTCCATTCTCTTGCTAGTTTGTTGTATCTGGAAAAGCAAGCAACAGTTTAGATTGGTTTCAAGTTGGGATACTGTACTCTTTAAATCAGTGGTGTCCAAAAACCTCAAGTTAAAAGCACTTGCAGGTCCCAATAATGTCATTAAATTTTGTTGTGTTTTTTTTAAATCGGGAAACGATTTTACAGTGAAATTTTTAATTGTTCCAACAATAAGCTGGAAATGCCATATTTTGTTGAAATGTTCAAAGTAGACTATTGAAAGCAATGGATACATTGTGGAGGCAAAGCATAAAATAGGTATCTTATATTTGCCTAATTAATTAATTACATTTTTTTAGAAAATTTCTTAGATGAATAGATCTGATCTAGAATTTATTTCTAAACAGTTTTCAACAACAAGAACAGAAAGCAGGTCACACTCTTTGCAAACACTCGCTGCATTTAGCCAAGTTTAATCCCTGGGTGCACCAAAGGCGTTATTTAAGTAAAACCAGCTAAGTAGTTATTGAACATATTAAATGAGAATGTGTCCAAGTGGTCAAAAGCCTCACAAAATTATTTCAAGGGCAGTAAATGACCCTTAGGACATACTTTGGACACAGCTGATTTAAAGTTTATTTCTCTAAAAACAAACAAAAAAAAAAATCAATAAATCAGAATGCACTCACTTTTCCCTGTCAGCTTTGTATGTATGAGCAATCTCTGGAACCAGAGGGTCGTCTGGATTTGGATCACAAAGAAGGGAGCAGATAGACAATAACACTGTGGAGAAATAAATGAAAAGCTTAAAAGTTAGACAACGAATTTAATGACTGTCAACTGGCGAAAAAAGTCAATATTTAAAAAACACATCTATTCCAAAAATCACAACGTACAGAAGTCTAATCAGATTTTAGGCATTAGCAGTCTACATGCAGACATGATGTTGATGCTAGCTTTCTTCCAGCCTCTCCATTGTGGTTGCTGCTTTAACTCAAATTGCTATAAATTTTTAGATAAGTATACAGATGACCAGAGTCAACCTCCCTAGGTTGATCTTCTGAGATGGTAACCTGCTTCCTCGTACTACTTAAGCACAACCTTTAATGTAAATTTCCACCTCGAAATTATTTTCCCATAATCTTCTACTTTACACCATTAGTCAGCTGTTTTCGCTGTGAAGTCCACAAACGAGGTTTTTGCATAAATTACATTCACTGACATCAAAAGGTTCCTCCTCCGCCAGGACTGTAGCTGCTTTAGCTTCTGTGAACTGAGGGCGCAGATCGCAGCCCGCAAAACGGCAAACTACAGAATACGATTAAAAACTGTGAAATCAGAACAATGCAGCAATAACACCAGACTGTTCATGGCAGTTTTGACAACAGCCATAACTTTCACAACCATTACTTGTGATTATTTCACATCGGCCGCATTCTAAAACTAAATTAAAACCACCGGAGGAGCTTTGTAATCACCGATTTTACAAAGACTAAAGGTTGAGTGGTGTCTCTGAGTCTCAGAGGAGCATTAACCAGCCAGACATGCAGCAGCAAATTCAGCTAATAAGACATAATCCTTGGGGTTGTGATAGTTTTATTATGTTAATATACAGTACTTTGGGTATATCGTAAAATTAAAATATAACATTAACAGTTCAAACTGTTGAAAATATGGCTTCGATGAGCATTCATTTGTCCTGCTCCAGAAATACTTCTAGTGCACTTTACACTTCATTAATAACCATTCTGTTTTGACAGCTGACTGCATTAATGTTTTAAAAGTCATTAAGGGCTACATGACCTTAGACAAAGATAATATACAAGATAATTTTGGTGAATATTGTGATAATTTGGACTAGTTTGGTCCTGGTGCCTGCACTTTACAGAGATTAAAATATTCGGCTTATAAAACTACACTGCTTCCTGAAAATGGTTCCTCCAATGGAAAAGCATCTCTGAAAGAAAACTCATGTGTTGAAGCTGTTCAATAGTAATAGTATGCTACTATCCTCTCTCACACACATCACTGCACATTACAGTAACTGAAGAGACGCATAGACCTCCACTCCAAATTTAATGGAATTTCTTTTAGCAAAATGAAGATGTCAGAAATATCTACAAAGTTAAATGCATTTGAATCCTACGTTTGAAGGAATTATTTGACCAAAAATCCATAATCTGTACACGTCAGCCAATTTAAAATTTCTATTTTGTCCAGCAAAAAGCTAGAAAAAAAGGTGGTCAAAGTTTTCTGCATCAAATATCCTCTTCATCAATATATTGTCAAATATAGGAGTGACTTTGTAATATTCTACGTCCTCAATAGAACAGGTTAGAAATTTAGAAATCTGACTTGTGAAAAGTAGAAATACAAAACACCTTGCAAAAACCTATACAATCATATTCTGTAACTGTAAAAAGTCAAAGTTATATTTGAGGGGAGAAAATAAAAAATATATCATTTTTTTATTAGCTTGCTACATATAATACTTAGTGGTCTTTGTTGGTTTAAATATCCTATTTGCTACAAAACGTCAGAGAAAATGCATCAATCTCATCAATATTTTCAATTACTATATCACCCACTGCTACTTTTATCAGTGCTAGTGATTCCTTTAGCAATTAACTGGTATTTACCTTTTGAGACTGTGAGTGCAGGTGACCACTGTGACCTCAGGATGTCCAGACAAATACTTCCATTGCTGTTGATATTAGGGTGATATATTTTTGTTGTGAACGCAACCTGTGTCAAAACATGAGATATGAAAGCAGTCAATAACCATCTGCGTTCTACTAGTATTAATGAGTTAATCGTGCCAAACTGAAGTGTAAAACCTATGAAACAACTATTACTTTTGGTGGTTTGAAGGGATAATCTGTTGGAAAGTGAATGGTGAGGAAAAAGACTCCACTCTGGTATGGACTGTCACTCTGGTGGCATAGAAACAGAAACAAAGTCAATAACAGCACTTCATATTTGAGCTGAAAGTTGGAAACAGAGGTACTTACTGGACCCATTATTGTTGCCTGCCAATGAAACACTATTTAGAAAAAAAAAATGATATAAATTAGATATAGTGATATAAAATTCAAAATACACAACAGAAAATATTTATTTTGTGCAACAAGGAATATGTAATTGAGACAATATCTTTTTAGCCAGGGCGTCCTGGTATTGGTATTATTATTATTACGCTTACCCATACGTCCATAACACAATACTTACAGTCATCACCGACCGGTCCAGCAGAACACTGGGCAGGAGGGTCCCTCTGCAGGTCGGACAGTTCCTTGAAGAAAGACAGTCACACATCTATTTAGCCTTGAATGTGTGAAACCATTTAAATGCATTTTATACAGGCTTCACAAACAAACTTGCAGTTTTATTAAACAACCTTTTACAGCTAACGATTCAACTATTATTACCGTAACATAAATGTACAATAAAAAAAACAACAGTATTTTCTGTTTATTTTAAACCAGTCCATGTTTTAAGCTCACACTACATAGGAACAGTTTTTACAATGAGTGCAAACTTGCAGATATCGCCAACTTATCTCCATGACTGAAGGTTCAAACTTAAGTACTTTTTAAGTAATTTGACTAACTGAGATTAGTCAGAACTTCTCTGTAGCATAAGTGGCAAAAGAAGTTGCAGCTGGACAATCTCAATATGAATGCAGCAGAAAAATATTTGTAAAAATGTTTAATATTGAAATATTATACAAGACAGTTGTTACAGCGCTTCCTTCATTCAACACCAACACTAAATTAGACATCTAATGTCTAATTAATAGATTAAAATGTATTAATTTTAAAACAACTACAACAAAGACCAAAGTGAGTTTTAGAATTGTTCAAATTTGTTTCCTAATACAGCTTAAAACTGTACTTTTTTTGTTGTTGTTTTTCTTATCTAAGCTGCAGAACCTGGAAGGAATTTGTTAATAAGCACATTAGTATATTTAACAGTAAAAATGTGACCTTCTGGCTAAGGTTATTACAAGTCAATTCCCTAATACTTATTCCAATTGTTTTTTTTTTTAAAAATGCAAAACCCATTTTTTGGTTTTGATATAGAAGTCAAACTTATGCAACATCTTCCTTATGAAACATGGCAATCAGTTTAACACCTAAAAGTGTTGTTTGTAAGTAGTTCAAATTATCCAATGTGTCTCAAGTATAAGTAATACAAAACTTAATCAAAAACGTTTTTTTTTTAAATAATAATAATAAAAAATCTCCTATCAGTAGAGAAATAAAACTATTAACCACAAATCCAACCCAACAAATAAACATATTAACACAATCAACACAGACAGCAAAACACTAGACTCTTAAGTAGAAATCAATCCTGTTACTTAACGTCACTTGAAAGGAAGCCTATTATAAAAATACACACCATAGCCTGCTCCAGTGGCCCATTTGCCATTCCATATATGGCAACACTGACTGTAGGGTTCAAATTTGGCAACCACAGTGCAGCTGTCATTCAGCGTGTAAATACACCATCCGCTGCAGCGTTAGAGAGAAACTAACAGGATTCTGACGACTGAAAAGAGAGGAAATTATCCGGAAATCTTTGCCATGGCAACCAGTCAACCCAACGTCCCCACTTTATAAACGTGCCGATAAAAGCTAGCCAAACGTTAATCTGTGAACTGACTTCTGAACTACTTTTATTCCAACAGAAGGACAGGACACATTACAAAGTTTTTTTTTTTTTTTTTAAAAAGAACAGAAAACATTTCACACAAATAAGCAACAACATTTAAAAAGCGGTTCACGGATTCTTGTGGGCCAACATCACTGTAGCAATGCACCAACTGGGCCGGCGGTGGTCAACTCGCCTTTGTCTTTGAATTATTTTTTGAAAAACAGCCCAAAGAAACACAGCGTTGAGGCCAAATTCAACCGTAGAAATGTAACACCAAGATACCATCTTTAAACAGCGAGCCATTTTAAAAAGAGAAACATCCACGACAATGTTTGACCGGTTATGAAAGCGAAACAAAATATACACTCACCTTCTGAATTCTTTTCAACGCCATTGCTCCAGTGGCTGGCTATGCTAGGTAGCCTGTCAGCTAACAGTTAGCACCTCAGACATACAATTAGGATTCTGTGGCCGCGTACTGATGAATTCAGCTCTGCCTTCAGTCAACAAATCACGTCTGAGATGCGGGAAGTATGTTCGTTTGGGCTAGAGCACAACTAGTGCGATAAACCGTGTGTCTTTTTTGTCGCTCTTACTTAAGACAGCAACAAAACATCCGGAGATATTTTAGCTGTGTGTGTCTGACTCCTCTTCGTGCTAGGCGAACAGTTGATATCGCGAGACCTATGTAACAAGGGTTCAAAGCAGTTTATATATATATATATATATATATATATATATATATATATATATATATATATATATATATATATCCTACAACTGTTAGGGTGTAATGTATAACAACAACAACAATAATAATAAAGCAATAAGCTAATTCTTTAAATAAAAAAGATTGAAGATTGAAGAAGTGAAAAAAAAAGCTGATTGCATAAGTGTGCACATCCATTTCAACATTCAGTCTTCTTAGGACTCTGTTAGCATTAAATATCTTGACTTGGCAGTGTTTGCCTACTTCACCTTGTAAAAGGTCTATCTTACTGTAAGGACATCTCTTGCTTACAACCAACCTCAGGTGACCCCACAAATATTCTGCAATATTTAGTTTCGAATTAAGGGTACGCCAATTCAAAATCTTACTTTGCTGTGCTCAAGCTATTCTAAAAAAAGTGACTAAAAGTGATTGGCATTGTCATAATTTCACCCACCTTGACAAAGGTTTGTGATTATGGCCCAAAAGTTCCAGTTCAGGTTGGTCCACTATGGCAGACCATAACACATTTGCACACAATTTTTTTTTAGGAGATTCTAGCAATACATGTTTTTTGTTTATCCTTTGGTAGAAAAGGCTTCTTTCTCTAAACCCTCCTCTGAAGACCAGGTAAAGAGAAACAGATTGTTAGATTGTTGCCACATGTAAACCAAAACAAGTTCACCTTGGAAATGTTCCTTCAGTGTATCTGCTCGTGTCTGGAGAGCTTGCCTGACCATTGTCTGTGTTGCGTTTCCTTCAATTTTGCAAAATGTTCACATTTTTACACCACTCCTCATTTTCAGCTGTAAGATGTTTGAAGGTCACATCTGAAAAGAATAATTAATATTAAAATAAATAAAATAAAACAGACTTTTTAATTAGTCAGGTTATCTAATTTGTCCAATATTAAAATTTGTTATTTGATCTCAATAATTTATGTGTGGGGGTAAAAAAAGGGAAAACTTGTTAGGAAATGTCAGAAAAACTTTGCTGGTACAGCTGAACTTTTTCTCAGGTCTGTAGTAGTCTAGAACTGATTAAGTGATTTGATAAATGTTTCATGGCAATAGCTAAACAAGATTCAAAACTATTTCTTTTTCTTTTTGGTTAAAAAAAAAGAAAAATCAAGGTTCCAGTGTTGATTTGATCATATTTATTACTGCATAATTTAAACTTTTAAAACTGTGTGGCTCTCGCATTGTTTCATGTAAGCACATGTATAATTTAAAAATAATTTTGCAGTTCTCTCAGACAATACTTTTCATTTTTCGTTTGCTTAAGACATTATGTATTCGGTGACTCCAGGTGTCCACAAGATGTCACTATTTGAAAAGAACAAAAGTACAGAAATCACTCAACAAGCTTGAAGTATCATGAAGCTTTCACTTAAAAATATTTTTGCAAAGTTTATTTTTATTTTACTTTTAAACTGAAAACTCCTCGTCTCATTAGTGGGAAAATGTGTGTTTTCAGATAATCTTTTTTTTTTTTTTTTTTTTTTTAAGTGGAGATGTGCATAACAATGGATCAGAGGCAATGAAAGTCAAACGGGTATATTATTTTCATGTATATAAAGAAAACAGGGGGTGGGGGGGAAGTCTTTGGAATTGTTCATTCAACACCCAATCACTGTAAAGGCATATTCATCTGAGTCAGCTGCATGCTCCGGTTTCTGCACGGCCTTGTCTCACAGAACCGCATGAGCTCCCCTTTATATGTCTTAAACAAGGGTGAAAAAAGACCTCTCATTATTTTAGAGAGTGTGCATGAATGGGACGTAGTGTTCATTCTTCTTAAATGGCTGATTCAGTGTCAGGTTGACGATCCTATCGTCAATGTGACACTGAGAGGGACCATTTTCCTTTGGAAAACTGAAGATTCCTTCGGATAATATCTTATTGTTTGCTCATCTCAGTGCTCTCAATGACCTGTCTGTCCTCGGGGCCTGCCAGTAATCAGATTCAGTGAGCAGCAGAGGTAGCAGTTTTGGTCTTGTGCAGCAGGGGCCTTGTGTTCTCAGTTTGTCTACTTGGAGAGGCCATTTATCAGCATGCGGTTTTCAGACAAAGTCAAGCCCACGCGTTGTTGTCTTTAAGCCTCAGTACACAAAGCCTCCCAGGGTTGCCCTACTGTAGCTCCCTCTGCAATCCCAAATTATGGCTCTTTGCTTTCCATTGCTTGTTTTAAACCAGCAGGGCTTGTAGCTGCCAGAAACAGCAGGGAAACAGCAGTGGAGATTAAAATGCTGCCTTGTAACATTTCAAGGAAATGTGTAATATTGTTTGTGTCTTTATGACTAAACATCTCTGAAATAGAGCGGGATTTCCCACCGTTGCCTAGTTGGTTTTAGTTTTAGTCGCAAAAATCTCGTATTATCCGAGGTTTAAATGTGTCAGAAAGAGCGACTATGTGAGGTTAGATGTTTTCTAAGGATTATAGTGGTGTAGTATTATCTGAAAGCACAGACTCAGCAGATTCCCGTGATCTGTCCTTTTGGTCACATGAAAGTTCAACTGTAAACGTTCCACTCACTGTGGAAATCATGCTAACACTGTGTCTGCGCCTCTGCACATTCACTTTAATAGCACTTCTTTTTTTTTCTTTTTTTCCATAGTTGCCATGACAAAGCACATATGCTTGCTGTCATTTTCAAAATTAACTTAAATGGCTCCTGCTAATGTCTAAATTATCCAATAAAAGCACTACCAATTAATGGCATGCACAAGCCTGGGCTCACAGTCCCCCCGAGGTGTCCTACCTTCGGTCAGTCTATTAGCTTTCTGAGGGCTCTCTTATGGAACAAAGATCCATTGTTCCGGCGTACTAAGAGATATTTGTTCACTCCTTGTATCAGTGGTCTTGATTTGATTATACACACAGGCAATATGTGCAAGCAGTGCTCATGTTTGCAGTGAAGTCAGCACTCTGCACAATCAAATAATTCTTGAGCTGAGCAACTGGAAAAAAGGGTCATTATGTATGGAGCAATCAGAAGTTCATGGCTCATTTCCTTAGCTGTGATTTGATTTTGCTTGTCAGTGTTAAGGTGGCCTCTGACCTGGAAAGTTTCTGAGTTTTCGTTTTCCCTCAAGTGTTTATCTGTGCTTTCGTAACTTTCGTTGCAGGTAAGTTTAAAAGTCAAATCAAATATTAAAAGCAAATACTAGAGAGTTTTTCCATACGTCTGTGGCTTTCTCTAAGGCATCTAGACAAGTCAGCGCACGAGTGAGAGCTTTTCTTATTTTGTTATAGTTTTTTTGGCTTGCAGGGCCAGTGTGATGTAATCATATAAACATTTATAGATTCAAGGATGTGCTTATTAAACGGTTTTAACAAGCATGCAAGGGATTTAGTTTTAATTACAAGAAAAGGTTCTCACACTAAGACAAGCCTTTAAGCAACATTTTGCAACATCTTAGCTTGCTAGACAGACCAATATATAGATAGATAGATATATAGATAGATAGATAGATAGATAGATAGATAGATAGATAGATAGATAGATAGATAGATAGATAGATAGATAGATAGATAGATAGATAGATAGATAGATAGATAGATAGATAGATAGATAGATAGATAGATAGATAGATAGATAGATAGATAGATAGATAGATAGATAGATAGATAGATAGATAGATAGATAGATAGATAGATAGATAGATAGATAGATAGATAGATAGATAGATAGATAGATAGATAGATAGATAGAAATTTTCACAATTTGTCACTTAAAAAACATAAAGTAGATTTTTTTTAAAACTTTTGGATGATACAAAGAAGTGTGTTTTTTTACTGAATGTTTTACAAATGCAAAAAATATGATGTATATGCAAATTCTATGCGGGTTTGGAAAATGCACATTGGTCTAAACACAATACACCTACTATGAAACACGGTGGTGACAGGGTCATGCTGAGAGGACTCTGAAAGTTAACAATCTGTTTGGAGGCAAAAACAAAAATAATTTATACATTTCATGTAATGCAGGAAATTAAGGTAGCAAGGAGTTAAATACACACCCGTAGCTAAAGTGGAACCGTTTGAATTTAACCCCTTTGATGTTAGAATGGCCCAAAGTTCAGAGATAAAACTGGTTCAGAATTTTTGTCAAGACTTAAGCAAATTAGTTTTACAGATTCTCTCCATTCAATCTGACTTCCAAGTTTGTGTGCAAAAAGATATGAAAAACAAAAAACAAAATAAAAATGATAACATAATGTATTTTTATGCAATTCTCTAACTGTGAGCCTGGTTTGTTTCATTTTTATTTTTTACTTCCCTTACTTTTTCTCCTCCATATTGCCCATGCGTGGCTCCATGTTGTCCAGCCTAGTTTCTCACTGCTCCGGTTGATTTAAACTTCAAATTTTTGTCTAAAGATATTTACGAGTTTGGTTAGTGGCTATTTTCTAGAGTAGATATTTTCTTACAAGAGTGGCTAAGAGAAACGGACACTTCATATTTGAATCCCAGAGTATCAGGAAGCTGTAGATTGCTACGTGTCACGATATTCTCATATTCTGTTATTTGAATTTATTTGATGGTTAGAAGAACCAGTATTTTGTTTAGTAATAATTTTTTTAAACATGCTTTTTTTTTTATTAACTGAATACATGTTATTTTAAAATTTCAAGTCAAAACGTTTTGGTAAAAGCTGCATAGTTGTATCCTTGTACATAAACTGTTGAGTGTAACAAATGTACTTGCTTTTTCCATAAGAACATCATCTTCCTGACACTTGAGAGTCAGTAAGTCTCGGTTATGGATTCTTTCTCTTAATTACATTTTCTTTTATTAATGATTGATTATTTTATTTCATGAAGGCTGAATAAATAATAAAAAAAAGAGTCTGAAATCAGATCCAGCCTCCTTGCTCCAATCCCATCAGATCCACCCTCATCAGATGCACATCATGTGGAGCACAGGCATAACCACACATAGAGTCAGAAAGCAGCAGTAATCCATCTGGGGTTAAGCACTTATAGAGAAATCCCTGGGGCCCTCTGTGTCTCTGGGTTGCACCACACTTCTGGCAAGGTGATTGACAGCTCTGGAAACTGTTTTACTGTGCCGTTCTTGCACTGAGCAGTCTCCAGAGCGTAGGTAATAACTAGTGTGAAATGTTGACTAATACATTTTGCGGTGACTCTCCCTAATCAAATGTTTTCCAGCTGTTTGTGCTCTGATGATAAATTCAGGTTTTCCTAGTTTGCCGAGCTTCCTTGGGAGACAAAGGAGGGATTTCCTCTGAAACAGACAGGCAGTGGCAGCACCAACAAATGACTGGGTAAAGCCTTTTTTCTTTTTTTTTAAATTTAAGGTTTTTACTAAATTTCAGTTCATGATTTACTCCAAACAAAATGTTTTTTAAAAAAAGGAAGAAGCGTACGATAGCTTGGACAGCATGTACGCAGCGATAGAAAGAGTACAACTCAAAGCTAAATGATGCAAAAAAGTGTCAGTGTGGGTGTTAGGTGAAAGCAGAATATCCTTGTTATCTTTCTGCAAGTACTCGTGTTACAGCCAAGAAACAAGCCCTCACACATGCACTTACTTCCATAAGAAAATACGAGACATTTGAGCACGTCTGCTGCAAAGAGTTCAGGTTTTAGAGCTGCCACCTGTCGTTTGACAGGATTTTACTGTGGAGAGGTGTGTGGTTAGTGTCTCTGATTGTGTGAGAAAGTAAGTGACTGGGGCATGGGGGGCAGGAGGGGCTGTCCATCCTGCTGCACAATAAACAGTTTGTTTCCCAGGAGCACCCCTCATGTTCCTGTTGTTGGCTCCATCAGCGCTCACTGGGAAACGTCCTGGCCTCTATTGTCCAAGAGGTCAGAGGTCACAGGATGCTCCTAAAGGCCCAAAAGGGGAGGTAAGAGGTTGGATAGTGAGGTCTGATAAAGAATGACACACTCACACACACACGCATAGTATGTTTCTCTATCTTTACTGGGATTTTGCATTGACTTCCATTCATTTTTCATTCATTTCTATAAGACATACCCTAAAACTAACCTAGACTCAATTCACACTTTAGTCCTAAACTTAACCCTTAACCAAAAAACAGCACCTCTCCTTTTGGGGCCCGGGCTTTAGGCCCCATAAGGAGCAGTCGGTCCTCACAATGTAGTATTTGTTGGAAAAATGATCCTTAGACTGTAGCAAAAACGAGGCCACACACTAACACACACACACCCACGCGCACATTTGCGCATATATGCACACTCACAAGCGCCAATTAAATCAAAACGCTGAAACAGCATCTTGTCACATCGCCTTTCATTACAAGTCCAAGTCATTATCAAGATTTTCAGGAAATGAATGAGAACAAAGCTCCGACTGACTGTTTCATACTAAACATCCTGACATTCCTCAGTTCATGTTTGGAGCTCTGCTCCTTATTTGCGTTCTCTGAATATCTTCGCAGGATGGCCTGCATGCTTTCCTGCAGAAAGCAAGCAAATCTTATCTTAGAGCCGAAGTGGCAAAATTGCACACATACTGTAACGTGCTTTTAACCACAGGTGGATTTGAAAATGTATTATTTATATGACATGGAAAGGTTGCTGAGGAGCTTTAGTAGAAGGTTTAAATTGTCCCATGTCTTATTGTGCAGAAAGAACAGGATGAGTAGATTCCTGTATTCCCTGGATAATCAAAAACATTTATCTGTTTAACAGAGCAAAGCGGAGCTTTCAGTAGAAATCCAGATGAGTCTTGCATTGCAGCTTTGGTACTTATTTTTGCCATATCTTACAAACTACATCATCTCAGCAACAATGCTCTTCTTGGTCATGTTTGTACTTTTTTGTCTGATTTTATGTATTTTACATCAGGTAACGTTTTTCTTTTGTTTTCTTTTTCCAGGAAATGCATAAGTGAAACTTAAGTTGGCCTTTTAGAGAAAGCGCATGAACGACAACATTTAAAAATGTAATAAATCTTTATTTGCATTTGCAAAAAGAATCAAATACATGTTTGCACCAAACTAGACCATCAATCAGACATGATTATTTCATTGGCCCGTAACATTGATTTGAATCCATTCAGCATCCCTTTGTTCTTTCAAAGCAACAATAATTCAGGTTCTGGAGGCATTTTAAAGCGTTTTATTAATTCTTTTGCAATTCTTTGCAATTTTGTCGACGATCAACAGATACAAGATTTATAACCAGCAGTAAGCCCTGTAGCAGCCTTCCCAGAATGTGGTGTAACTCTTTGACACGTCACCCAACTAGGATTTTAGAAAGCAGAAATTAAGTTATGAAGTTGAAAATATGTTGCAAGAATCTTAGTGACACAGAAAGAAATACTGTTAGTTAGTTAGTTAATCTGCCTAGTAACCAAGTAGGTTAGCACAAAGTAAGCTTGAAACAAGTTAGTTAATTACTTAGAGAAAAATAGGCTAGTATATAACAGAAAATGAAAGTACAAATAAACTTAGTGAGTCTGAAAGTTTGTTAGTCAAAAAAAAAAGGAAGTTTGTGATTTACTGACTTGTTAATTAAGGTAGTAATTAAGTGACACTGAATATAAGAAACCAAGGTGGCAAGTAAGGGAGCAGGTTGTTCAAAGATATGTCAGCCATTTTGCTAGTGACTCTAACTTTGCAGGTGAAGAAAAAGTAAGTTTGTAAGTGAGACAGTATATAAGCCTGCAATTTAGTAATTCAGTTACCAGCTTAATGGGTAAGCAATACAATACATGAGTAATACAGTTATAAAGTAAAAATTAGGTTTTTCAGTAAGCCATGAAGTCTATGAGTAAACAAGTAAGTAACAAAGTTAGTTAGTTTTTAGTTAGGTATTTCTCAAAGGTCAATATTACAGAGATTCTTGTGCAGCCAGCTGATAACCGGATGAAGGATAACTGAGGCCAAGGTTTCTTGTCTTGTGTGTAGGTAATTGTCTGAACAACACATATGAAAAATGGTTTCTAAATATTAAATTACAGTCAGAAAAAAAATTCCTTTTGTTATTAATAAAGTCTAGATGTTTTCCTCAGCTTTTTCTGCAAACACAAACCAGGAAGCTTTCAGTGTCAAAAGCCCTTGTCCCTTGCCAGCCGACTGTGCAGATTCACCCACAGAATTTGTGTTTTGGGCATTACCTTTGACAACAGGAGCGCTCTGAGAGGACGTGTTGCACATCAGAGAGGTTTGCCTTCAGGGCTTCCTGCCAGGAAGTTTCTCCAGCATGACGTTTGCATTTTGAAAGCACCTAATTTAACTAGAGGTTTTGTCCAAAAAAAAAAAAAACCCAAAAACACACAAGTAGTTTTATTACCTAAGTGTAAGCAAGCACTGAAATAAAACAGGTTTACAGCAGAACTAAATCCAGATGGTACGCTAATGTCACTGATATGCATTATCTCGACCCATCGCCAACTGGAGCCTATTTGCCAGGCGGACTGTGTCACTAAATATCCCGCCTCGCCTGACTCAAAAGCTCTTTCTGGGGGTTAAATTAGCAAAACAGTGAAAAGGCTCTGCCACTTTATGTTCCTTTAGAACTAGGGAGAACCAACGATGCATAGATACTGTTCTGGGTTTATGCTTATACCAAAATAAGTTGCAAGTGTGCAACAGAAATACTTTAAAGTACTTGAGTAGATAATTCAAGGACAATCAGTAGTTGTAGTAGTCCGTCTTCATGGAATTGTAGCATTGCAGTATTCATAGCCCTATTATTGCTGGAATAAAGACTTTTAGAGTCCACTGTAAGATGAGAAAGTGTTAAAGGTAACAAGAGAGACAAAAGACGCAGCACACTGGGATCTTCATTTTTCAACCACAGGCAATTATGAAAATAATGCTTCAAGTTTAGGTTACATGTTATGAATCTTCCTCGAGGCCCGACCCTCACCTTGCCTTGCCCTGTCAGATCGGGTTAGGAGTTAGACCGGCGCAGGGATGTGACAGCTGGAAATGGTTTGAGGATCTCTGGATAGTTTGTTTTCAGAGCACGCTGCGGGACTGGATGAAAGACATGCGTAAGTTGGCCCGTGGCTGCAATGCTTATGCGCCTCAAGGCAATAAAAGTGTTACTGTGAATTTGATCACTGTTTAATGCTTGCACTGCAGCACTATTAGCAAGTCCTAAGTGCTCGGCGTTAAAGTGTGACAGACGGATCCGAGCTGCGCAGGTATCTCGGTAGTGTGTGACTGTCCCAGCTAATTGGCCTCCTCTGTGTTTTGAGCACTTTGACCTATCGGGGATTCATTTCCTGGCCTGTTGTGTTCCTAAGTATGCAACAGGGGTTCTGGCATAATTCACACTCTCACTTCCCAATCCCTCTCAGATGGTGGGGTGCTTTTCCTCTCTTTATGACCAAATAAATCTGACTGGTGCTAAAGGAGAGAGAGAGAGAGAGAGAGAGAGAGAAAAAAAACGGGATTAAAATTCCCCATTCGCTTTCTCGAGGAGCCCAGCTGCATTGCACTGTTTGTTTTCCACGGCGCTCAGAGCAGCTGCAGAGAGGTGGGCCAAATCAAAACAGCAAGGACGTATTTTTGTTGGCATGCGCTTTCCCATTCACTTAGCAATAATTGTATTGTGTAATTAGAAAGGAGCAACACAAGCTAGGATTAGTGTCACACGCTTAAAAGGTGCTTTAAGTGTAGCAGCTCCAAAAAACGGTGCTCATTGCCTTTTGTCAAAACAAAGTTCTCCCTCCTCATATGACACAATGCATCAGCACACACCGTGTTACAAAGCAGACCCCTTGGACACAAGAGCAAAGTTTGCAGATGAAGTAAGCTCCCCAGACCAACATTTATCACTGTTTACCTAAACTAAGATGATTCAAGCAACACACTGAAGCTATTTTAACAGTAACACATGAGTGGCAGCCAACTCGCACCGCAGGAGGAGAGGTGTCGATGTGCTCGGAGATAACGCCGGGAAGAAATGCGGTGCGGCAGGTAAGACATGTCAGAGAGCAATATTATCTGGGCTGCTGGGCTGATTCTCAACAAATGCCATCTGAATGTAAATGAGCGTGACTGCCCAGCAGGTTTATGACGGCTGTCTTGCTCAGCTTAATGTGATCTCTCCACACCTGCCGTGACCTTGCAGCAAACTCTGACAGAGAAAACAAGTCGGACTGTGCGCTTTGTTAGAATGACACAACTGCTCTTGCGCCATTTTGACTCATTGTGAGTGAGTGAGCTACGCTGAAAAGACTCGAAAG
Source organism: Xiphophorus maculatus (assembly GCF_002775205.1). NCBI lineage: Eukaryota > Metazoa > Chordata > Actinopteri > Cyprinodontiformes > Poeciliidae > Xiphophorus > Xiphophorus maculatus. Next base: position 23,213,830 of record NC_036454.1, read on the forward strand.
TGACGTTTTCGATACCTTCAGTCCCAAATTATTGCAAACCTTTCAATGAATTAGATGGTAATATTTAAAGGAAAGCTCAAACCTACAGTGAATGGAGAGGTAAGACTCGACCCCAATTCTAGACAATCCTTTGTAGAATCATATAACATTGGTCTTTCCAATGTTTTTTATTCACCAATGTTCTGTCAATATCAAAGTTAAATGTATTTGCAGTGTATAGCACATTTACAAACAACAAAAGCAGACCGACATGCTTCACAGTTTCACAAAAAACCCCAACTAAACTATACAATCAAATACAGAATAAAGCAGAGAATAGAAGATAGTAAAGCAAATAAAAGCCAAGCAAAACTTTTTAGTACCCCAAGGCTAGGGAGGAGTGATGAGTTTTTAAATGATTGTCTGGTTTGAGACTAAATTATGCAGAGATGGAGTAATTACATCACTTCTGAAAGAAAGTGGTTGGACTGTATTTTATTTAGGGGCATTAAACCCCTTGACTGTCATGATGACTCTTCATGAACCCATTGACTTGAACATGTAAGCATCCAGAGGGTGACAGTTGAAGGGTTGAAGCTAAGTGGGGTGAAGAAAAATGAACTCCACACTTCTCAGATTTTTCTGTTAAAAAAAAAGAAAAAAAGAAAGCAGTTTTCTTTTTATTTGGAGTTTAAGTTTGTAATCTATAAAAATGTGAGATTTAAGTGAGATGAATACTTATGCAATTGAAAAGCAATATACTGACACAGCCAATACAAATCAATGTCATGAGTCCACCGCAAATATACAACGCTTTCCAGGCTCCGTTTGTGCATTCCTTGCTGGACGCCATCGTCTATAGGTTGTAAAGAAGACGTTTTAAAACATCAACACTAATAATAAGCTATCCATGAGAAAAACTAAGCTGCTCTTGCGGACTGGGAATAGGTTTGTCTCCTCCTGTGGATACTCAAAGACAAAAACCAGCAAGAACACTAAAAATATGCAAAAAAGACTTGTGGTGCAGTTTCCCAAGGCCGGAGAAAGGAAATAGACTGACAGTTTCTCCCTGACCTCCTCACCAACCCCCTGTAACCTCCTAACAACCCCTTGGGGGATCCTGTCTCTATGCGTAAAACAGACATTCAGAAAGCGTCCTGGAAAGTTCAGAGCCACAAAAACAAGGGGATGTGAGGAAGTTCAATAAGCTCGAACGAGGAGGGCTCAGCTGGTAGATAATCTCAAGGCCACACAGCGCGGGCCTCCGGTCCTACAGGGATCCTGCAGATTTGCCATTGTTGCATTGAAAAATTAAACAGCTCCAGTGAGGTCAGCTGCGTTAAACCCACCTCTCTTCTTGAGTGTCTGCTCCGGGCCGCGATGTTGACATACAGGGCAGGTGCAGCCGCCCCCCTTTTGCCCCCAGTCCATATCTGCATCAACTAGAACCCCCCACCCCTCCACCTTCAACCAGCATACACACACAAACACACACACACACATACCCCCACAAAGCTTGGATGTCACAAGACGGGGGTTAAATGGACAAAGACAAATCAACCATTTTCTTTAATATCTCTGCAACAATCAGCGCGGGGCTGCTGAGTTAACACAGGGCCCACAGAGATGAACACAAAGGCTGGATTCTTCGGGCTCGAAGATGGCTATGGGAAATGGCATGGATGCCAGTGCTGATAAGTGACCGATGGGCTCAAGTTACTCCCAGCTGTCTGCTGCCATGCATGCCTCTCCAAAACGTATGGTTCGCACACAAATGCAAACTATTTCATTTACGTAACACTCATAAAGTAAACGCCGGACATATAAAAAAATAGAGAGAGAGAGAGAGAAAAAAAAATTTCAACACCCTCTGACTTGGGAAGGGTTTATATTGCAGGAATTAATCTCTAGTCCTCTGAGGAGGAACTCTGTTCTTCTTCAGCTGAGAAAACACAGACAGCTGAAAATTCGGACCTCGCTGGGGCAAAAGCTGGATCAATAAAATCCAGGGAATACTGGAAAACCTGGATGCAGCATGTGGAAAGAGTCTGACTCAGGTCTCCTGGATAATTATGCTAGTTTACATTGTTTGGCTGAACACAGTAAACAGTGTCCACAAGGACCTGTTGGCATTGTTGGCTCCGATTGTTTTTTTCCCCTTTAACTATAAAAGCCAGATTTCCATACGGACACAGGAAAATGAAAATTACATTTCCCTTCCAGTGTTTAAAATGATGGGGAATTAAAGAGAAAATAAAATTGAGGCTGTAAAAGACTATTACTTTTTAACGCAGGCTGTATTTCTGAGCTGTAAACTTAGTTGCTCTCAAAAAAAACCAAAAAAAACCTAAGCAAAAAATAAAGAAAAAAACAGCGCCACTCTGCATTAGCATCACCTCAATACCAGTGAGGGCCTCTTCCTGTCCATTTGGAAAATATAAGTACATTTTCAAGCTGCTGCACACTCCAAAAGGAGAGTGCTTTTGGCAGGCTTTGAAGTTCTCGGAAATAATGCTGCTTAAAAGCATCCTCCACAACACAGAGAAACACGAACGTGTATTTCAGACAAGAGGTGTGAGTGAGCACTTCTTAGGAGCCATGTAAATCCCCACTAGAGGACTTGGGCTTAATGTGTTTTTTTCTTTTTCTTTCTTCTCTTTCTTGTTATGACGCTGTTGCACCCGTCCTATGAGGAGTATTGATTGCTTTTATGAAGGCTCATTATCATCATTCACTCATTATTTAGTCATCTTTCCAAAAGGAGACTCGGCAATCTCATAATCCCATAATGTGATCATTCAGAAATGTTCCATAGTTTTTCTTTTCTTTTGTCTTTTTCCGTGTGGCGGAAGAACGCGTTTCTTTTCTGGTGAAACTTGGAGGGAGATACTGCAAATGCAACAAAACACCACCGCCGAGGAGAAGGGCAAGGATAAAACTTTGCATCACGGCCTTTTATTTTCCCTTCCTTGCACAGTTTAGTGTTTCAGCTACACCCTTTAGGCAGTAAAAACTGTCATCTAATCATATCCTCGTGCAGCCTAAAATGCCATATACGCCCATACCAGCCTGGAAAGGGGACCTTTCAGTGGATTAAAACGGATATGAGGTTATTTTTGTGAGATCCATGATTGCATGAGGCACTCCCACCAAGACTTAGTGTGATGACTGAGGAGGTGAGCTAATATGGTGTGGTGTTGATGCAAAAGGCGTTGTGTAAGTTCAGAAAATAGCTGCTGCCCTTCGACTGAATAAACAAATTTAAAGTTTCATGTGTTACAAATCTGTTGCTGCTGCAGTGGATATGAAACGGTGGCAGATACCTGCGGCCCAAACCCTGTCTTGGATAAAACAGGTGACCGATGGTGTTCTGCCTAAAGAAGAAAGCTTCTATAAAATAATTCCCCCTTGACGTTGAATTTACTTTGTCAGTTAAAAATAAAAAAGAGAGGTTACCATATTCGACTTTTAAAGTAACCTAGTATTCCTTGAATAGTTCACAACACTCACAATCAAACAAAGTAAAGAATTTGGGGGGACATGAATGACAGCATGGTGTACAATACATGGAAATAAACACATTTATGTCCTCAGGAAAGGACTTCAGGTCAGTTTGCCCCTTCGGCCGGTGTGAGCTGCCATTTCATACCCGGATGTTTTTTCTAGTAAACAAAACATTTTGTACCCTTATGTCTTTTGCTAGGTTATAAATATTTTGAGTGAGAGGAAGAGAGGTAGAGAGGTGAAAAAAAACTACCTTAGATTTTTATTTAAATTAATTTAAACTGATTTAAATCATGTTACTACTTATTGTAGAAATAGGGAAACATTTGAAAATGGATGTTTTTCATTAAAATAATTTCAGGTCTCAATATTGCTTCCACAACTGCTGCTATTTTAGCCAGAAAGTATTAATAAGCAAACAAATCTATAATCTGCCCCTAGTGATGTCATCAAACCAGTACAAGGAGAACAGATTTTTTTTTTTACTTTAATATATATATATATATTTTTTTTTTAACTTTGAATTGTGTCAAATCCTATAAATGGCAGCCCATACTTCCTAATCAATCTGTTTTTGTATTGTCAGTGTTCACTGGTGAAGGAAAACATATTCTATTGAATTGCATCTTTAACTTCTTTGGGAGCCAGATTCTTAATGTTGAAATTTTATGAATATTCTTTCCTCATTTATTCTTTAATTTTCAAAGCAAAAGAGATAAATTAGGGGGGAAATATTCTGACTTGCCTGCTGGTTTAATAAAAGAACATGACTTCGACTTGCTTGAAGGGAGATCTAAATATCTTGAGCAGAAATTTAAGTCCAACACCAGAACATTTCTTATGCATCATTAGGTAATTTGACGGGCCGGGTTTGGCCAGTCAGAACAAGCTGGACAGTCTGCCACAGATCTGAGGGAAGACGGGGAATCTCTTCAACCCCACTGAAATAGTGAGGGGAGAAGATGGGAATTAGTGCTGAATTAAGCACCACTTTGATTGGAAACTGATTGACCGACTGTTGGCAAAACATGAAAGGATGACCTTGAATTCTCAAAGGCGCACATGGATTGGCACATGGCCTCTCTCTCTCTCTCTCTCTCTCTCTCTTTCCTTCTCTCTCTGCCACATTCTGTCTTACACTCTTACCATCTACCAAACAGTAACACACACACACACCCCCACGCACAACCACACACACTTACATACAAGCACTCTGCGATAGGAACACATTTCACATAGAAAAAAGGAAAAAAAAACCCACATACATGTGTGCTGGCACAAACACGGCTCCATCTCTGCTTTTTTCACACTTTCTTTTTTTAAGTGAGAAAAAAAAAGAAAAATCCACACACAGTCACGTACGACATGCCAGAGTTGTGAGAGCAACTTCAAAGTAAGGCAGATGCAGGGACAGCACCCTCTGAATAAATTTTCTGGCCACCAGTCGATCTGCCCTCAGGCTAAGATTGTGGCTGTTCGCATCTCCCTCCTGACCCCTCATCAGCTCACTGTTACATGCTATCTCCCTCCTAACACGGCTGTCTTACAGCGGATTGTTGGGATGCGGAGGCAGATATGGAAAGAAAACTAAGGAAGATATTTTGTCAAATCAGTTTTCCCCCCAAACTGTGTTAGTTTAGGGAAAGAGGTCAGATTTGGTTGATTTGATGAGGCAATCAGTGTGAGAGGTATTATGCTAACACAGATCAACTATATACTCAAGTAGGCTAGCTCAGTGTGTTCCCAATGTAAACAAAAAGTCTGCATACAAATTCCGTCTGTTTTTGCTTTTGTCCACACTTGGATGTTTCAGATCATTAAAAAATTGTAATGTAATACAGAAAACAAATTTGAACTTCAAATGCAACAGAAAAGCAAAGTCACTGACATCTGACCAGTCTGGTAATTGTTCCAAAGCCATTTGTAAAACTTCGGGATGTCAGTAAACCAAAATAAGAGTTTATATTACACAACTGGAGATAACATGCAGCTGTGTTGAACCTTCCTAAAAATGACGGGTCCACCAAAATGACCCCAGGAGCACATCGACCAAATCAACTAGGAGGTCGCAACACAAGAACAACCTCCAAAGCTCTCTTGCTGAAGTTAAGATCAGAGTACTGGATAAAGCAATCAAAGGAGACTGAGAAAAAATGGCTTCCATGGGAGAGTTTAAGGCCAAACTTAAACTCTCCCAAAAGCACAAAGCTCAGTCTCATAGGTACAAAAAGAAAACTTTTGAGAAAATGTTCCATAGAGAGAAAAGTGTAACTTTTTTGGAAGGTTTTTGTCCTGTTCTAATTTAAAATGAGTACAGCATTTAAGCAACTCACCATCAAAGTGAGAGTCAAACATAGAAGAGGAAATATTACTGTTTAGGGCTACTTTTACTTCTTCAATACCAGGATAACTCACCATAACTGATGGGATCAGGAATTTTGATATCTTGCACAAAATCCTATAGGAGAAAGTCCAGCCATCTGCTGATCTGCACAGAGTCTTCAGTCCAATCACACTTTGGTTCTGCAGCAAGACAGACATCTAAAGCTCAGTAGCATGCCTGCCTCTGAATACTTCAAAAACAAAACAAAATTAAGTTTCGGAGTGGCCTAGTCAAAGTCTGGATCCAGTGCCATTAATACCTAAATCCATCCAACGTGGCTGATTTAAAATATTTTATCCCCTGATGTCTGTTGTGTTACTAGGTTTAGGGGGGATTAGTTTTTCACATAGGGTTGGTTTGGATAGCTTTTTTCACCTTAATGAATGAAACCACAATTTGAAAACTGCTCCTTATTTTTAATCAGCTTATTTTGATCCAATATTAAAACTAATTTGAACATCTGACACATTTAAGTGTGACAAAAAAGAAAAAGCAGGATAAAAATATGTAAGTGGCACTTTTAACACTTTTTCACAGCACTCTTAAATGAAAACAAACAACTTTCCCGCTGAATTTATGGACTAAATCAAAGACTTTGTGACTTTTTCATGACAGTAAGCCACTTTGAGAAGAGGAAATGTGTGCATTGTGAATCTGACCAAATGTACAAATTTCAGATAGAACTAAAAATGTATTTTGAGAATACGCAATATGGGAGATGTGGACTTCTAAGATGCTCCAGAAGCCTTTAATATGTTGAAACGTGTCATTTGAACAAAAGCAGCGAGTTCATGTGGTGAGATGTTCTTTCACAGGAATAAAACATTACACACAACCTGGATTATTTCTCACTGTACTGTTATAGTTGACAGAGAACAACAGTCTCCTTACAGCAGTGGAGCTTAGTGGCTCGGTGCTTGAACACGTGTGCGTGTGTCGGCGTGTGTGTGTTGGGGTGTGTGTGTGTGTGAGAGAGAGAGAAAGAGGCAGAGAGGGGTCATTATTGTAGATATATTCCTGTTGAGCAGCTACTGCAACATGTTCTTATTTTTCTGTGTTCACTCGTTTTAATGCTTGATTTTATTTTATCAATCATTTATGAGGGCACGGTGCATGAGCACAGAATAAATGTAATTACACCTGCAGGGACATGAGTAGTGAATTTCAGTTCAGACACGTGATGTACTTAATAAAAATATATATGCAATTTCTTACATTCTGGAACATATGAACACAAGGCTGTGGGTGAGTTTCAGTCAAAGGGGTTGCACTATAGAAGTGGGTGATGAAAACATTTGAATAATGCGCTTGTTATGATCCATGCATACTGCGGACCCCCCTAAAAAGACACTGGTGTGTTGCCCCGAGGCCAAATATTCACCTGCGCGCACACATGCAAGCGCAACAATGTGTATTTCGGTGCACAAGCTAACCCCCCTATTACTAAAATTTATAGAAACTGCACACTATATGTTGCTTTTAACTGAATACAAATAGACACACAGAGCATTACACACACACACACACACCCACACACACACACACGCACACGCCAACACCCAGAAGGAATCTGGGGATCTAATGAGGCCCGTGGAGACACTGCTGAATTGTCAGTCAACCTTCAGCTTGCTGACACGCAGTCAACAACATCAGTGGCTTCTTTTCTTAAACAAGAGCAGCCTGTCAGATGGCATCAGCAATAAAGAAAAGTACCGGGTCCACTGGCGTTGGGCTGAAATAGGTGAAGGCGTAATGAGGCAATATTCTAAGAATAATCAGAAAACTGCTAACTTGCTTGTGGTAAACCTTGGGAAAAGTTGCAGCGCTTCGGGATTGCACATAATTCTTTTTTTAGAGCTTTAAAGTACATCTCTGACCCATTGTTATGATTAAGATTTATGTGCAGGTTACACCACAGGAACAAAACAAAGAGAGAGAGAGGAAAAAAAGTGTTGTAACTACTACTTCCCCCTGTCCTTCCAAGAGTGCTTGCAACACCAAGGCCACAATCCTGTTCCTCAAACGTCAACGTCTGTCTATGAGAGACGGACAGGAGGATCAGAGCGCAGCCGGCCTGAGGCATGAGAAACCCTGGCTGCTGCTTAGGGCCTCCAGGCCAGCAGGGGGCAGCCAAAAACCTCTCACGCAGAACATACTGTGAGACTGCTAATAAATTTGCTTTCAAGGTTTATGAACAGGCATTGGTCGGCAAAAATGGCAGAAGCTGCGAGAAACTTTCCATTTTACTATTTCCGAGTTGTAGAATGCTTTTAATGAAATGACTGGAGTTTTTTTATGCAGTGCTGTTTTTCCTCCAAGTGCTGGCTGAGTTATTACACAGCTAATGCCAGCTTGTTTTAGCAGAGAATGGATACAATAAATATGATGCACAACTGCTTGAAACCTAGCTGTTAATTATTCCATTTTTGTTATTTTTTCCATGTATCAAAACTAAAATAATAAATAAATGTTACACTCATTGTAACATTACTCTGTCTATAATTATAATTATTAATAAAGAATACTGTTCAAACAAAAGCTACTAAATCATGTTTTTGTTTACATTTTTGTGTAAATCTCATGACACAAACAAACAAAAAGTGTCTTATTGAAGGTTATTAAACCATAAGAATCTCAAAGCATGCATGCCTTTTCATGACTAACAGGTATTTAAAAAACATTTTAATTCTTCAAAATTGTATTTTTGACGATATTAAAGAATTGATAAAGTACAATTCGTACAAAAACGTACAGAGGAAAATTATAATAGTTTAAAAAGGGCTTGTTAGTCAGGTTATAGCTCTGGGGCCCAATTCAGATTCTGCTTTGGACCCAATAAAAGACTCGCTCAAACTGGATCAGAGTCAGGCATCTTCTCCCACACAACATCTGCAGTCTGTTGATTTTCTTCCTTGTTTTATCTCTGGGCCATAATGGGAAGGGCTTAACCCAGGTGTTAGGGCATAGTGTCTTTCCCCATGCAACACAGACATGCAATTTGCAAAGTAGTGTGTAATTTTGAGTTTTATCACTAAAAACCCGGGCCAACACTGATGAAACAAACTGTGTTTAGTTAATTTAACCAATAAAGCTGGAGTGTAGCAGTGTAAAGCAGAGGTTGTGAGTAAAAATGATATAAATAAATAATTTTGATTCCTTTAAGTGATTTAACATTAGAAAAGGACTGACAATGGGGAGTCAGTGTGCACAGGACTTTCCTTATGGTTATCACAGTATGAGTCCATATGTAATATGGTTGCAAAACACTATTTACGGCTAAAAATCTAATAAGCAATGCAAAGTGAATAATGCAGAGCTTAAGCAAAAACACATTGTACGATAAACTTTGAATCTAGACTATTAAATGTGCAATATTCAAACGCTACAGTTTATAAAATCAAATAAATATTCTATTCTAAATGTTTAAATAAAAAATATTTAAACAACAACGTGAAGTGAAAAATCACAGGAACATTTGAGGCCTTTGTACAAATAATAGCCTGCTACAATTAGAAATATTTACTCCACATGGCTGGATTTAGGGAGATGCTATGGGCTGGAGACAGTTTAGGTGCCCTACTCATACAGGTTCCCAACAAGGTGGCATGTTTTCAAGAAATTTCTCAATAATCGCAAAAAAAACCTTTTTGCTGTCAGCAAAAAGTTAACTTAACATGGAAGTTGTTCATTTGAAAACAAACCAACTTGAGAGCAGTCTCTCATGAAAATGTTTTAATGATTTTAAATAGCTAAAATCTGCTAAAACGTCGCCACCAGTCTGACTAACTGATAGCCTTCCGTGGATCTGAGGATTTATTAGCTTTTCTGCAAATTCACAGTTTGCTTATTTATATATCTTCTTCCAACTTTTGACATGATTTTCCTACAGCTACTAGTAATCACTTACTACTTCAAAAAATATGAGATATCTCTTTAATGAAATTCTTCTAAGGTCCCTGTGGTTTTGAACAGTCTCCAGTCTGACAAGCTGCTAACCTTCCATGGATCTGATAATATTTTATTTTTACTTTTCTGCAAATTCACAGGTTTGCACAGGTTTATATATATATATATATATATATATATATATATATATATATATATATATATATATATATATATATATATATATATATATATATAAAATATGAGATATCTCTTTAAGTGCAAATTAAATTCTTCTCAGGGCCCCTTTAAAATCTTGAGCCGCCCTGTTAATGAATAATAAGAGGAACCACCAAATAAGCATTATTATTATTATCATCATTACTATTATGTAGTTGTAGCCACTGTGCTTTTGCGTGTGTGTGTGTGTGTGTGTGTGTGTGTGTGTGTGTGTGTGTTAGGGGGCGGGAGTGGGTGGGGGTAGTAGGTGGGTTGAGGGTTAAGAATAGCTGATCTGCATGCTGCTGAATGAAGTGTCGGTTTTCAGCGCTCTAAACTCCTCCTCTACGGACGGGGCTGCTGCTTTCCTTCCACTCGAACAACCCAAGTAGTTTTTCGGAGCGCACTCTCCGGCAGCAATGTGGAGGGAAGGGGCGAACAGTTGAGCAGTTTTTCTTTTCCCCACTCCCACTTCTTTTTGAGTTCTCCTTTTTTCTCCCCCCCTCCCCTCCTCTAGTTTTGAACTTTGCGTGTTTTTTTTTTTTAAATTTTTTATTTTATTTTTGGTCGTGGAGAGGGAACACAGCGCAACACTGTTCAATAAAGGGAAGGAAAGCAGCTCTGCGACGCGTGTTTTCTTTTTTTTTCCTGCTGTGTTTTTTTTTTTTTTTTTTTTACTTGAGCCATTGTTTCTCACGCATGGATATTAAGGAGATAAAGTCGGACGTGCTGTTTTCTCTTCGGTAGGGTTGTAGTTACTGCTAACTCTGTAAGGAGGAGAGCATTATTCCTATTCCTCAGGAGCACAAGAGCTAAAAAAAAAAAAAACACGTACAGGGACCACAAGTTTGTCCGCAAGCTGCGAAAGAGGCGAAACTTTGCCAAGTTGCTGCGCATCCGGCCGCAGAAGCCAAACATTTATCGATATTTTTTTTTTCCAACTTTTTTTTCTCCCTTTAACTGTGGATTATCATCACAAGCCTGGCCATGGATCACGGAACCAAGTTCAGAGGATGAAATGGGAGTTGTGAAACATGAACTATTGTAGTTAGTTGACTCCACCAGTGGCACGTTTTGGACTGTACGCTGAGACAAGAAAAACTGCTTTTTGTGAGTGTGTGTCTGTGTGTGTGTGTGTGTGTGTGTTTTTCTCCTTCCTTCCTTTTCGATCCTTTCCACTCGGGTGCCAAAATGCCACAGCTGAACGGAGGCGGCGGGGACGATCTGGGGGCCAACGATGAAATGATCTCGTTCAAAGACGAAGGGGAGCAGGAGGAGAAGATCTCCGAAAACGTCTCCGCGGAGAGGGACCTGGATGACGTGAAGTCCTCCTTAGTGAACGAGTCGGAAAACAACAGCAGCTCGTCAGACTCGGAGGTAAAAAAAACAACAAAACAAACAAACAACGAAGAAAAAACGTTTGCAAAATTGAAAAGAAAGTCGCTTGCCAACAGGAATGGGGGGAGTTTTAATCCATATGCATGCATGTCCTCCCTTTCTGCAGCAGGCAGAGAGGCGCCCCCAAACCAGACCCGACTCAGAAAGTTATGAGAAAACAAGAGATTACTTCGGTGAAGGTAAAAAAAACAAAAAAACATTCAAGATTCCCTTTATTTGTCTTTTTAAGTTATGAAAAAAAAGTGAGAAAATGTGTCGCTTTTGCCTCAGCAAACCCTTAAGTTTTTTCCTTCTCCTCTGCAGCACTAAGAAGACAGCAAGATGGTGGCTTTTTTAAGAGCCCTCACTATCCGGGCTACCAGTTTCTTATGTTTCCTGACCTCACCAATCCATACCTGTCCAATAGTTCGCTGTCTCCCAGTGCAAGAACGGTAAGTTTCCCCTCATGGGATATTGTGCTCTCTGTGCTCATGCATTCTCTCAATTCTGTCATTCTCTACAAAAAGAGAGAGAGAAAAAAAGAGGAAAAACAACTTTGGCCGTGCGTGAAAGTTCCTTGTGCACTGCCAGACCGCCATATTCCCTCCAAGTGGCCTCTCAAGGAGCAGTACTAACTACCTCTTTGTTCTTTTAGGGGGTATAAATTTCTCCCTGCCACCCACTCTTTGCAAAGCCTTGCATTTGAACTTCTTGTTATGTGTGGAGCTCAGATTTATTTATTTATTTATTTTTATTTTGAAAAAAATAATAATACCGCCCCCCCCCCTAAAAAAACCCATTTATTTTCCAAACAGCCTTGCCTTAATATGTAAGTTTTAATTTTTTCTTACATTTCAGATCAGAGATGATCTCCTTTCGATTTCTATTGCAGAAATCCTTGACAACTCAGAAAAGCCCTTTGTACAGAAGTTGTTCTTGTACCTGTGTCCTGCAGTGGCAGCAGCATAAAATCTCGCAGTCCCGGGCTGCAGCGCCCGGTGCAAGATGTTTTCCAGATACTTTCGGTGTCCAGATAAGGCTGAGAGTCTCGAGCAAAGTGTTATTGACGCAGGGTTCGCTGAGCTGCGTTTACTTGTTGCATGATGGTGTCGCGCTGTTTGTTTGCAGAGGTTTTAAACCGATTATTGCATTAGTTTGTCTGCAGCATTTGATGTGCTTGATGTGTAGTTGTTTTTTTTTTTTAAGTGACTGGACATGCAGCAAGTTTGGAAGGAATGCTGCCTCCAAACATTTGGGGTTTATTAGACAAATTCTAACTTGGAGCTGCGCAAACTTCCTTGGGATAATCCCTGTGTTCCTCTGAGCTTGTCCGACTCCACCCCCCCCACAATCCCTCCTCGTTCCTCCACCAACCTTGTCACATCCCCTCCCCAAAAAAAACGAGTACTTTCGTTAAAGCCTGGCAGGCATCTGACTGAAGAGACACCCCACCAGCCCCATCCCCACCCCTCTGTCTCCCTTTTCACTGTTTCAGGCCCACTCACATTGCCTCCCCTCACCTTCCATTCAATTAGAAAGGCGTTAGTTGACCATTGTTATTCTGAGCGGCCTTGATGGCTTCATTGGAGGTCTCCATTGGGGCTCATTAACTAAATGGCTGCCTCTGCTCGGACCATGTGACGCGTAGTTGTCTCTGTGTTGTTGGTTTTAGAGTTTTAGAGGAATACCAGCAAACAGCTCCGATTAAGAGCTGAACAATATTTTTTTCTCCCCCTGTACTATGTTCCCACCACCTTTTTTTTTTTTTTTTTTTGAGAAGTTCAGCCTTTTGGTCATTAAACTCTGGATCACATCTTGTAGGGCAGCTAAAATCCATCCATCCAACTGGGCAGATATATATTTTTTTCAGACAGAACATCAATACACATCATCTGAATTATAAAAGGCTCTCAAATATTGCAGCCAAGCAGTTTTCTTCTTTTTTTGCAGCTGCAGTATTACAGGCTTTAATATGGTGATGATGGCTGTGGTTTGATCTGTGGTTATCATAAATTATAGAGATAAGTGCTCAAATCTTACTCTTAATCTAGATCTGTTGTGTGTTATTTTCTGAAAGCTTTACTTCTCACCTTATTTCCATTTATTTTGGGGCTGATTCCTTTTTGGACAAGATGAATTATGATTTAAAACATCTTGAGAGCTCCTGGTCAAATTAAAATAGCTATAAACCGTCTTGTGCTGGGAGCTAATATTTATTGGAGACATGTAACCAGGCTTCCCTAAAGCAGATTGCATAGAATATAAAATAAATGAATGAATGGTTGTCAAAGTATGAATTTACACATGATTGATATGAAATCTCCATGGCGAGCATCTTCTACTCGTGTTTGAAAAGACTAAAACTATGAAATGGTGAAGGGTTGACACGCACCACCATCTGTTTCTATTGATTTCTTGACTGAAGATTAGCTGTGGAATCTGACATATTATAACCTCTGATCAAGTCAACAAAAGCTGCTCTTGGTGGATATTGTTTACAAGGTCTCAGCAGTGTGTTAAAGCGCCATAAAAAGTCTCATATTGTGAATATGAGACGTTTTTATTTATTTGCCGAGAAATGCAGTTCATGCATTTATTTATGTTTGAGAAAATCGGGTGTTATTTTCTGCTTTGGCGAATCAACAAAGCCTAGTAGACAGCCGAACCCTCGAGTCTTGCATCCAAAAGTATAAATTTCAAGCCTTAGAAAGTCTCACATATGCAATATATTCTGTAAAATGTCTTATGATACAACAAAATGTTGTTCTTTTAATCATTTATAGGTCCGTCTGTCACTTCTTTTTATGGTATATAATATTTAGATAGAAATACAGTAAGGCATTAATGTCTTACTTTTTTTTTCTACGTTAGCATCGGAAAATCTGGTGTTATTTGACAAATTTGCAAGGTCGAGGCAGTCGTTCATCCTTTCGGAACCAGGTTTTCCAATATACATGACGAATTTTAGGCCTTAATATGTATCTTAATATGCTAGGTTTTCCAAAATACCTCCAAGTGATCATTTGGGAGCGTATTATATTTGTAGTTATTCCTTGCGTCTTCCATGGTTTTTCATACTGCATCAATGTTGTTATTCACTGAGAAATGCAATGAAGGGATTACTTTGTTGCATTTGTTGTAGGTTTGGTGTATGAAACCGGATTTTTTGGTCTTGCTTTACATCACATATTACGTTTTAATTAAGTTCTAAAGTTAACTTATCTGGGTTGTTTTTTTTGAAAATCATTTAATTCATGAAAGTGCGCAAACTTTTCAACATTAGTTGCATTCAACAAACTTCCATAAATCCAGTATTTATGGGAGGCAAATAGCCACATTTTCTTGTCATAAACTATATTTACAGCGTAGAAAAGTGATAAATCATTTCCTGACCCCGCAGTTAGACAGTTGGTTATAAAAATGATCGAAACAACATAAGTGTAAAATAGGGAAGGGGCAAAATGAGCATCACGACAATATTTTGCTCTTTTTGTGGATTGCTTCTAAGGAAACCTTGTTTGATTACAGTGTTTGGGTCTTAAACAGGGAGAAACAACTCTATCCCAAACTGATGGAGAAATGTTACTAATCTATCCTTATCTCAGTCTATCTCTTTGTTTTTGTGTGTGTGTGTGTGTGTGTGTGTGTGTAAGCCTCTCACTTCCTCGTGTTTGCGTTGGCTAAAGCAAAGTTTAAATTAAAACAGCCATCTTTGTAGCTTCAGGCAACGCAGTGAATAATTAGAGTCTTTTCTAGACGTATAATCCTCCATATTTAAAAAAAGAGAAAGAAAATGAGGTCAATGGGACAGAATGCGCTGACTGTGTCAATCATCGCTGTGGCAGAAAACAAGCAGGCAGACAATGGCTGGCATACTTAGCGGTCGTCTTGAGGTCTCCATATTGCCCTGCCCTCATGGCTTAGTGTGAATGCAATGCAGTGAGTGTGATTGATGAGAGGCTCATGTTGGGACCTTTTTAGACTTGCATTCTGGGCGCTGGGGGCTGTTCAGACCTGCGGATCTCCGTCGTCTTCGTCGCAGTCCGATCCGGCTGCTGATATTTTACAAGTTGTCCTGCACCAGCACGTCCGTCCGGTGGCTCACTTAAGCCTGCTGAGCTCCACGCTTAAACTTATCGCCGCATCACCACTCTTGTTTGTGAAAAATGCGGAGATTAGCTGGAGAGATGGGTGCAAACAATCCTGGCGCTTGGCAAACACTTTATGGTATTGCATGGCTTGGAAAACCCTGCTGGGACAGAGAGGTTTGTTTTATAGGCTTCGGGTGGTATGCGGTTGTACTTGTACTGCGTGAGACGCATTAAAAGTTGCGTCTGTCAACCAGACTGTATGATTTATAGCAGGGAGCAAAATCCCAAGTTTTTTTCTATTTTTTTTATTCAAGGTGGAGACTGATACTTTTTTTTACAGCTTTGAGTAAATAATGTCGAATTGCATGACTCACATTTGTTTTCATATATATATTCTGCATGTATATGCTCGCATCTCGTCCTCTCTTACGGGTTTTCTGGTATCGTCGCATGTATGCCATGCATGCAGCAAACACAACAAACTCGAGCTGTTGCTCAAGAGTCGTCACGCAGTAATTTCACTCAAGAATGCGCTACACGATAAAGGATTTAAAGTCCCCAACTTGATGAAAAAATCTGGATGTGGCAACCCCATCACGAGTAATGAGAGAAAGGCCTACATGGGATCAGCACAGAGTTCCCCCGAGGGCCAAGCATAACTGATTTAAAGCCTGCTCAGAGCTGACATTCCGCTGTAATCCACCGAGAGCTGAGGAGGAGGTTTTATGTTTGCAGAGATGTTCCACCAGACTCCTGCCTGCTGTGCAGCTTTTTTTTTTTCTTCTTCTCCTCCCCTCCTTCCCCCCTTCTACAAACTCAGCTCGATAAATCCGGCTCATTGTTCCAGCAGTAAACGGGCTAGTGCCAGATTTAATTGCTGAACTCGCACCCCCGTCGGACGCCACCTCTCGCCACCTCCGGCGTCACTTTTCGATAACTCCGCCGGCCACGCTGTCGTCATCATCGCCGCCACTCGAGAGCGAAATACCTCTTGTGTGCGAGAGGTGGCAAGTGGGCAAGAGCGAGGCGCGCCACTCAAACATATCTTCATCAAATAACGCGGTGGGACGCTCAAACTCCCGAGCATGATTGTTGAATAGGAAACTGTTTGAGATTGGGGATATGAATAGGAAAGGCTTGTATAAGTCTGAACTTGTCAGTGGCTGCGATTGCATGCCTCTCTTGACTTTTTTTTCCTTCGTCTTTCCATTCTTTCTGCTGCTTTTGGTGCTTAAAACGAGCAGACAAAGAAAAGTCAACACAGACATTGTCCAGCTGAAGAAAAGGGCCTCTCCTTGCATAAGCAAAGCCTGGTTGTGTGGAGGTGTCTTTTCATCAGGTGGCTCACTTGGCATTTCACTCACCTTGCTGTGTGTATGTGTGTGTGTGTGTTCAAGAATGAGCAAACATGCAGCCATGCGTGCTGTATGTTTGTCTGTAAGTGCCGGAGTATGAGGGAGGAGGAGGAGGAGGGGTGTGCGTTCAGGTGAGGCTGTGTGGACATTTTGCAACAGAGGGGACAGTGTGCGCCGCTCACGTTCTGACAACCGTCTGTGTTGTATTCCTGAATCTCAAATATTTTTTCAGCCAAGCGCTGTGTCAACAGAGCTAGCATTTCTGACTAGGTTTTTAGTTTTGAAAGGAGTTTTCCTTCAAAGGCAAACACTTCCACAGCAGTCTGGTGGCTCTGTTCAATTAGAAGCAGAAACGCCGAGAGCTCTCGGCCTGCAGTGATTAATTTCGATAATGATCTTTTATGCTCAGGCTTGGAAAGTAAAGAGAAACAGGTGATTACAGTCTAAATAGTTACATAGCTCCACCACTTTTTATATGCTCGTGGGCAATTGAGATCAGATGTAATTAGTGCGAACACAAACTGCTGCTTTTAGCCTCTCCTGCAAGCCTTTCATTTTGGCTGTTACGCGAACATGCATCTCCCATTTGCATTTCCTTTTCATCACAGATGCCCATGCTCACTTCCTAACCTCGCTTACACAGATCTGTGTGAAATGGTGTCAGTCCTGGTCTGCATCCTTCCCTCTCTGGTCTCTGTGGAAGGCTTTAGCTGGCGTCAATTCCTCCCTGCTACGCCATAGCCTGCTAGCTCGCTACCTAACCCACCCACTCGCCCGCTTGGCATTAGAAATTCTGTTTATAGCGCTCTCTGGCTTCTCGAGCGCTGGGCCCATCAGGAGCATCTCTGCACCCTTTGAGGAAAGGATAACCAACATCTCCCCTCTCTAGCCGCAGACTCCCCATGTTCAGTGACATCAATGAATCCCTTTGATGTGCCAAGATGAATATATGTGTGCAAATGTTTTTTTTTTTTCCCTTCTTTTTTAAAAATCAATTTATGTGTTTTTTCGGATTCGCTATGTTTGGCCCGGGCTGCTGCTGGCTTTGGTGCATTGCTTTTCCCCTCGAACACTCGGGCAAACTTATGTTTGAGTTCAAAGACTTGGCGGGTGAAGGTGAACACCTCCAACGCACCTGAACTCACTCCAGAGTCTGAAGTTTTACAGTCCCAAAACAGATTCGAGATATGTTATTGACCTCGTTTCTGCGGCCCAACAACAACAACAAAAAACCCAAAAAACTCCTGTTGCAAAGTTAAAGATCTGAGTGTTGCAGTGAACTCAGAACTTGTAGCTGTTTATCGAGGAAACTGTTGGTCATGCCCACACATGTTCTGACTGCTTCGCAGCACTTACAATCTGCAGAGGATAACAATCACTGCAGGTTTGGTTGCACTTAAAGACACCAATGGATTAATTCATAGAAACTAAAGCTTGCTCTCTTATGCTCGACAGATGCCAATCTATTAAAAGAAACTTTCATGGGGAGTTTCATCGCTGTAAGAGGTTGGGGATGGATTCGTGTATGGCGCATTTTGTGAATACCAGTATAGTCCTGTCTGTGCTGTGGTATTAACCCAGAGTCCTGGTGCAAATGGTGAGGACAGAGCCCCTGGAATTGTTGGAATAGTCAGACTCAATCAGATGTGTAACCACACTCAAAAAAAGCCAGGGTTTCTATTTGCAGCTAATACCCCTGAAAACGCCTTTAACACAAAATGTACAAATTGATGAATAATTTTAAAAATGACAACCTATTTTGAATTGAATGTCTTTAACGCTCATGTCATACATTCGAATAAGTCTCACTGCAATGTAGGTAAGCTGAAAAAAGTCAGTAAAAGGTTGAGTTTGTAGAGCTGTAAAATGTTATAAAGTAGAAACAAGAGATAATAAATCAATCAATCAGTCATTTATTTCTGTTACGCTTTACACAACCACAGAGTTGGTGACCAAAGCACTTCACAAAGTCAGTATGAAGAAAACATGACAGTAGGTTAAGACCTTTTAAAAGAAATGATAGAGAACAAAACAACATAGTTTAATTCTATGTTTAGCTCCATCAATAAAGTTGAAAGGAAAATTAAGAACTTGTGAAGCAGAGTTGCTTTGGGTAACTCTCTGGTTGTCTCTTATTTTGTAAAAAATAACCTTAAGGTTACAGCTAACTCTGAGCACACTAATAGCTAGCCTACTCCCAAAGGCTAAAGCTAAAATCTGACCTCATTTTGACAAATGTGTAATCAAAGCAAACTTTTACTGTCTTAAAAAAACCTTCTGGTCTCAAATATATCTTACCAGTTTATGGAAATGCTATTCAATCATTGTCTTGTTTATATTAGATGGTTTATTAGTTGCACAGAAAATGAAAGTTGTGTCCACCACAACTTTCATTTTCATTTTGCCGAGAATAGAATATGTAAAGCGTTTCAGGTTAGAAAAAATTTGATAGTAAAGTCAAATTTTGCAATTTTAATCATTTTAAAAACACTATCTTTAGCATTGAAGAACAACTAACATGTATTTATACAAAATGATGACACTTTCGGAGATAAAGTAAGACCGAAGTTAATCTGAATAAAACTGTCTTAGAAATTTTGAACAAAGTTCTTACGCAAACTGCCTCCTTAGATTTGTTATTTGTTTTATAAAGTGACTGTGCGCTTGATTCATACCAGTAAACCATAATGTACAAATCACTGAATTAAATGTTTTCTCCCATAATTGTACCATAAGTTTTTAAGCTTCGTTCTATTAAAATGTTTGGGAAGAAAACTCACAGAAAAACTCTTTAACAGGGTTTCATCAGTCTGGTATTCCAACCAGCTGTTTTCAGTTTAAGCTCTGCAGGCAGCAGGAGAGGAAGAGGGAGAGAAAGAGAGAGAAAGGAGAAAGCAGGAGGAGAGATTGTTGATGAGATGTGGTGGTGGGAGCATAAACTAGGGCAGATACGGGTGCTGCTATTCGTTCCCCCTGCTATCCCAAGGTGGGCCTGCTTCCAGACCTTGAGGCATTCACTTATCAGAGGGATTTCTGTCTCCCACAGAGCACAGTTTCTCCTCTGTAGACCACAATGCCTCGCCGTCACCCTTACAGTAAGAGTCCAATCTAGAGACGGCAGCAGGATATCAGATCGTGCCCATGTAGCATCAGCAGTCCTCTAAGATTTACATCAGGCTCCTCTTCAGGTCACGCTTGGGGCAAGCGGTCTGCTAAAGGCCATGTAGAACAGTACGTGAGTCGTATCAGGGAGGCTGCAGTGGCCATACTAAATTAAGAAGTGGATGGATATCTGTCCAGGATGAGGTTAGCTGGCAGCGAGCAGGGCAGCTGTTCTTCTTGTTGAAGTTATAAATCAGCTTTGTTACTTTTCTCTCAATTTGTTCTTGTGATGGAACAACATTTTTGAGGCCCCTGTCCCCCTTACATGCCTGTCACAACAATTAGACCTCCACATGCAAAATGGATTTAAAAATTATATATTTTCTTGAATGCTTAAATTGTGCTAGGCTTTGGTTAAGCAGGTTATATATATATATATATATATATATATATATATATATATATATTTTTTTTTTACATGTTTTCAGTTGCTGGATTTGTTTTTTCTTTTTTTTGTGTGTTTTAGCTCCACAACTATTAGAACTTCAAGTAGCGGATGAGACTCACTCACCATCTGCAATATCTATTCTCTGAGTCTAAAAACACATGCAGTGCATGTAACAGATCTTATGTCTGACTGCATAAATCTTGAAGGCAGCCAAGGGGAATTTTCCATGTTTAATACATTCATATAAGTAGGACACATGTTACTCTGTGCTTGCTTTGATGTTGAAGTTGGTGTTGAATATAACAGAAAAGTACGAGTTGAAGAAAGATGAGCTTAAAAGATTTATCAACTATGCTACATAACTGATTGGTTATAAATAATTCAGGTGCTTTGAATGTGTCGCTTTGGCTCGTCAACAAAATTAATATTTTGTCATGAACTTAATCAGTTGAGATTTAGCAATACACTTAGCTTACAATACCATGTGAAGACAACAAATGATTTTATCAATATTTTCTGGCTTCTTAATTCTTGGGTTGCCCTAAGGCCAAAAAAGATGTGAAAATGCGAGGCTTTCAATGTTTAAAAGGATGGAATGGATATTTAATAAACCTTAAGATGTGTTTTGAACAATATGTCAACTGAAGAATAATCTTTTTCAGGTTTGACCACATACATTATTTTAGATTATTAATTAGAGATTAAGCTGCACAAAGGATTGAATTGCAGTAATCACCACAATATCAATGCAGATTTTGCAAAAACCATAACTATTTGGATACAAATTTATTTGGCTCTTATATTTTAGGTTTTCTTGATACAATACTCTACAGAGCTAGAATGGATTTTCTTATTTGCGTCCTCTCTACCTTTGTTGCGCACACATTATGTGATGCAAAAGATCTTGAAAAGTGTTAGGATTATTGTGTTAAATAAAATAAAAGAGAGAAAAATCAAAAAAACGTTTTTGGCAGTTTCAATTAATTTTGTAATATTCAACAATATTGCCATCGCAATATTGTGGAGTCGTATTAGGGATCAAATGTTTACCGGATTACATATAGCTTATCGCCGATAACTCTACAGGCAATGTCATCAGTGGCTAACGATTAGCCAGTCATTGTAGCCTTGCAACCTTTTTGTGCCTCATATTATATAGGAATTATTCTGCAAGCTGAAAGTGAGCAGAAAAAGTCCAGACTAATATAGACTAACATAGAAATCTGCTTAAAAGAATCCATCGGTTTTCATTACCGATAGATTTTTATCACCAATTGTTATCAAATGCAGTTCAGTCTCATTAAAATAAAGTGAAGTAACCTTCGTGTGGATAGGAAGATATGGAGGAGATGACAGCATGAGCGTCATTAGCAGCTAACAGCTAGCTAGTCAACTAATTGTCTGTCCCCTGCTCAACAAGTCATTCAAATAATATTACAAAGTACCAGAGATAGGTTTTAACTAAACACAAAAGGAATTATTTACTGAAATGTTTGCATGTGTAAAGAAAAACTGGTGTTTTTACTTCTGTCAGATTATTAGTAAGCTCAAAGAACTGCATGAAAGTACTTGATTAATGTGTTATTGGAACAAAACTGCCCAGAGATCTTAGTTTTGATGCAATTAATGAACTTGGGGGGGGAATACAGATTTTTCAGTATCTTACCTGTCGATCCCCAGTCAGAGGAGATCAAGGGAAAGTTGGCTGACTGGGATCTTTGGTCTATTGATTGGTGCATCTGCACTCACGTTAGTTTGCACTTACTTAATCAGACAGAGTGACTTACTGACAGAATCTTAGTAGAGCTTTGCAGTACATAGGTGTTGTGACGTTTTTAATATTGCAAGATCTCGTGCTTGCAATATGTGCTAGAAAAGCTTGTTTAGAACACACAAGAGGTTTTCCCATGAAATCAGGCCTAATGATGGTGAAAGAATCCATCTTCTGGTGCCCCTTCCTCTGTCCCGTTAGCCTCATAAACCAATTGTACGAGTTAAGAAGTCACAATGTTCTGCAGACCATCAAATTCGATTAAAGCCGAGCAAAGGCGTGAGTCATCTAAAATGTGTAGGCTCCTTATTTCGGAACCAACTTGTGGATCCTGTTAGACAAAGCAGCAGAAGCAGCAGAAGCCTGTGACGGACTGAGGTTTTTCTTTCGGATATCGCGCTTTTCCTGACCTTATTTGCTTAATTTGAAATGATGAGGTAATGTTCTTAATTAGTTATGAGTAATGGCTGTGATTGAGGGCCTTATGCTCGGCAGACATAAGACAGTCTTCAGTGATAGCGGGATTCCCCTGGTGCCTGCCCCCCAGATAATCAGCATGATTAGGTTTCTTTGTTCTGAGATGTTGTCATGTGATGCTCTCAGGTTGAGCTTTTCAGGATACAGTCTTGAGGTGAATTTTGTGTCAGATATTCAAAGTGTTGCACCTTTACAGGTACAATCTTGCCCATAAAGGAATGGAAATCTGCTGATTTACTTTCTTTAAATGTAGAAAAGCTATATTAAGGGGGAAAAAAGGTCTAATTAAGGCTACACGGCATGGAGAAGGCCGAGGAGTCCTTTTTGTTTGGTTTGTGCCTGGGCTGGAGGGGCTGGCTATTGGAAATCCCTGAAGCAGGCTTTAGGGGCAGGTCTGATTCTCGTGTGAAATGGGCAGGCTCTATAGCTCTCGGCTGACTTGACTGGGGCTGTATGGGTGTGTTGGCAGGGGGAGCGCCGGTCATGAATAGGGTCTTTGACTACCTCAGACTTGCCCTGAAAGGCAGGACAAAGACCCTAGGGCAACGGCTTAGAGCCTCACAGCTGAGCTACAGAATGCTTGGCCCAGTCTTCCTCCCTCCTTGCCCGATTTAAATACTACAGTGGCTTTCAGCATTCTGGTGACGGAGGCTCGCATTCACCGCCAATCGACCACCGTTTCTCTGTTATTGTTTACAGTGAACTAATCCCGCTCCTTTACGTAACCCCATTGTACAAAACCCATCAGTGGGGCTGGTCAATATGCATCAGCAAGTCTCTTAAACCACTCTGGAGACAGGCTCATGTTGTTCATATTAAGCAGAAGTTATTTTGCTGTAGATGAGCTCTTGGCACTTCTCTCAGAGTTGTTAATAATGGAGAACCTTTGTCCAGCTGAGATGTTGGCAAGTGAAGGAGATGAAGCTCGACGCGCACCTCTCAACCGCTTGATTATTTTTGACGGATCAGTCAGCTTTCGAAATTTGTAGGACGTGGAAAATAAATAGCCATAAATCTTTTCTGCGCAGTTAATGGGGTTACTTGAGTCCTGTCCAGACACTCTCTCCCCACAGAGTTTCTAGTTTCAGATGTCACTCAGAGCTTTGTTTTACCCCCTCCCTCCCTTTTCCCGGGTGAAGGGTCGGAGGCCAAGGTTCAGGGCCAGTTGGCTGAGTGGCCACAAAGGCTAAGGCTTCCCCTCTGCACATCCGATCCCTTCGTCCACACCGGCCAGCAGCCACAATGAGGGGATCAGCTTGCAACATTTGTCTTTTCTTATCATAACTGAAAAGTTTTCTGGATTTATGTCAAGAGTGTAATTGTAAGGGGAAAGTTCAGATTTTCACAGTAAAACCATGAAACCGGTTTGGAAGTTTAATTGATTCCAAGCTGAAACGTCTAATTGTTTTCTTCCTCTCTCTCCTACTAAGACTTTACGTGTTTTCATTTGTATTATCTGCATAATTTGACACCTCATATCGCAAACATTTTTGTTCACTCAAATGTCATGTCCTCTGCTAAAATCAAACAAAAAAATGGCAGAACACCTAAAACCTTTAACCCCCCATCCTCCTCCTCCACCACCCCCCCAAAAAAAATTCCAACTTCTCTCTCCGCCCCACAGCCACCACCCAAACATGTCCTCCAGCCAGGTTTATTATGCCGTTTCACGCAGACCAAAATTGCAGCTGCATGGAGAACAATCTGGAGCACATTAGCTCAGGCGCTGTGATTTATAAATTGTTTCTCAGGCCATAAATCCCTGCTGTAATTGTGCACAAGCACCCCTCTCTCTCTCCCTCTCTTTCTCCCGTCACTACCCCCCCAAGCCCCCTCCACCACCGTGCTCTGTCTCTCCTTCTCTCTGAGCAGCTTACAGTCCTTGGGTTAACATTTAATTGTTTGCAGAAGTGTGTGCAGTTTGGAGTGAGCAGAAGTTCGTTGCTTTGTGGGGGTACAACCTGAGATTGCAGCAGCAGCAGTTTCTTCTTCTTATTTTTTTTTCATGTTAAGTTAAATCCTAACTTTTGAACGGTGTCCTAAAACTATTTTTCTGCCACATGGTGTGAGTAAAGTTTTGCAAAATAGGATGGGAGCGTAATGTCTTCAGCTCCGTGTTCCTGTGGTTCATGCTCGGCATTCCTGAATACTGTGTAATTGAGAGGGGCCTCTCCTCAACTCTGTCCCTGGGAATCTGATATTTACAGCAGCCCCTGATTGTAATCACCTCACCGTTCTCATTAGATTGTATTGAGAATGAAAGATAGCAGCAGCTGTATGCATTCTTATGTTCACTCTTGAGGTCCCAGTGGCCTGGTGAATGTCATGGAGACTTTTTCTTTTTCCTTCTTTCTTAGGTAATTCCAAATAAATCAAAACGAGGTCTTTAAAACACTTTTCATATATCAGATTGTGCAGAACAGTATGATTTCGATCAAGTTTCCGCGTCTTGCTTTTGTTTCTAAACGACTGTTTTGCTTTCTGAAGCCCTCAGAAGCTGCGAGCTAACCTCATCCCAACTTGGCCTCCCAGCCTCAAGACCTTTGTTTTGTCAGAAAGATTTATTCTTTACAGAATTTCAGACACTTAAAGGGGAGCACTGCATGTGAACATGCAATGAATTTATAGCCGAGTGCATCACCAGGTCGTGATTTAGAAGCGAGTATCTGAGAGTTGCGTGTGCGTGCGCGTGTGCAGCTTAAGGAAAACGAAGCCTGTAGACTGTGAGGAAATGACTTTTATGAAGGTTTCAGGTAAAAAAAAAAAAAGAAAGAAAAGAAAAATGTGCTGGCAACCTTCCAGACCTCCCTGCAGTGGACTGACAATACGCATAACTAATCCTGGGGAATGTCATGGTGATTTTGTGCTGTGTCACACATTGTGGAAGGCTTAAAGTGCTTTAAAAAATATGTTCTAATCACATGCAAACTGGGAATTTGTTTTGTTCCTAAACTTTTAAATAAACAATTTCATGGCTAGTGTTGTCTTCGGGTAATCCAGGAATGGCTCACCTTTGGCTAAGTTTTGTTTTACCGTTATGTCGTGAACGCTTGAAAGTCTCTCGACCTTCGTGTGTATTATGCATGTTGGTTCTGCAGATGCACCAATCAGAACTGTATCGTTTTGATCTGCCAACACTGGAGACAGTTCCAAATGTTTCTTTCTTTTTTTTTTTTTTGTGGGCTCTAGTGTCCCTTATATGATAGTAGGCTGACAGGAATGGGGAAGGATAGGAGGGAAGACATGCGGCAAATGTCGCCAGGTCCGGGAGTCGAACCCGCGACGGCCGCGTCGAGGACTCAAGGCCTCCAAATATGGGTCGCTCTAACCGCTACGCCATCACGGCACGCCCCCCAAATGTTTATTTCTAACCTTTTTCCTATCAGCGATCACAAATCATTCACAGGACGAGGCGACGTTCCAATGGGAGTGAGGGGGATCAGTTGTAAAACAAGATTTTACAATTACTTTCGAAGATAAATTACATGGTAATTTCAGGGTTCACATTTTAAGATGACTTTAGCGTCTTCCATTATGTCTAATATGACTAGCAACAGTGTTCTCCAAGTTCATTTTCTAGCAAATGTAGATATTTCCCTGAATCTGGGATTGCCAAATGGCATTGTACATTTGTTGGACCTTCCTGTTATTTGCTCAAAGTATTGCTCTCTCACTGTTTCTCAGCCTAAATGAATTATAGACATGTTTGGATTTCTCTAGAAAATCCATATTTCTTGAGATAGAAGCACCTTTTAGAGCAGCGTTTGGAGAATTTTTTCTCCCTTCATTTATATTAAAAATACTTAATCATTAGTCTATTTTTTTCTTTGCGTGACCTGCAAAAGCTTTCTTTTGGAGCTTTCACTGATTGAAGAAATATAAATTTGTGAGTTTCCAGCCTTATAAAGTTTTCCATGCATCTCCAGTCATAATCTAAAGCCTAAAGACCTGAATTTCTTTAAATATAGAAGTAAATGTGTGTATAAAGTTATATTTATTATGTTTCTTAACTCTTGGTCACCTTTAATAGTCAATCAAAGTGAAAAAAAAGAAGTCAAATTCCAGCTATTTCTCGCTTCCGGTCTACTATTTCCACCTCTCTCCAGGTGCCTGTGTGACAGGGCCGACCAATGAACCTACCATACCTGTGGCAGTTCTGTGTGTGTGTTTGCATAGAGCAGAGGTGGAGGAGATGGAGGGTGGAGGGACTGAGGTTAGCAATGGGGTGATAGCAATGTCAGGTAGTAAAAATTGAGATGAGGCAGGGCCCAGGAGTCTGAGGGGCCTGGAGATTTGTGCCTTTGCACTCAGAGAGCAAACACAGGAGGCATCTGCAGCCAGCTGTGTGTGTGTGTGTGTGTGCGTGTGTGTGTGTTTGTGTGTGTGCGTGTGTGTGTGTTTGTGTGTGTGTGTTTGTGTGTGTGTGTGTGTGTGTGTGTGTGTTGGGGGGCTGCTGCTGCTGTTGCTGCTGCTTGGGACGGGGGGTTGAGGGCAGCGGAGCTGGGTGGTGTTGCAGAGAGAGAGACAGAGGGGAGGGCAGGGTTGGAGGAGGTGGTGGTGGGGGAGATTGGACTTGCAGAGTGAACACAATCAGCCCTCTGTTTTCATAAGACTTGTGGTATGTGAGAGCAGAAACAAATGTGTTTAATTTAGGCTCCTTTTTTTTTTCTTTTCTTTTTTTTTTACTTGCCTTCTCTGCTACACCCACTTATGCCCACCTCAGTTTTTCAAAACTGACTTCTCTCCTCCAAGTTGCTTCATTACCTCTCCTGCCTTTTAGGAGTTTTTTTAATTTTTTTTTTTACACATATATATATATATATATATATATATATATATATATATATATATATATATATATATATATATGTTTTTTATAGGAGCCAAAAAGAGGAAAAGAAACAATCGCCTTCTGTACCCAGTCAGAAAAAAAAGACAGCAGCCCTAGTTAAGTCTACTCTTTGAGGGTGGAGGTAAATATTTGTGTGGTACTTTTAGAAAAAAAAAAAAACGACAAGAGCTGTTTTTATATTTTCGCTGCACATTTGGGGTGACCGAGCCCTCCGTTCGGCGTTCCCGACTCATTACACCCACTTCACACACCTTGGCAGGAAGGCGCTGTCTCTTATGCTGGCAACTCGCGCCGTCTTCGGCCAGTTTTGTGTTCGGCCATAAATGAAAAGTCCAGGTCTCACCCGTGTGTCACTGGCGCAGTCTTTGACACACGCATTTGATTTCTAAGTTGAGCTTTACTGTAAACATCCCGCCGAGTGCTGGTAACCACCTCCAGCTCTGGAGTCAATTATACAGACGTTTACAGCTGGGAGTTTCAATAAAATGAGGCTACTCCCTTAACAATAAAAGGAGAAGTTGTGTTCCTGCGCGACGGGCTAAACAATACCACAGGACATGGGATAGGGGACAATGTCTTTGACATTCAGCTCATCCTGACACCAGATCGCAGTGACATTATTGGCAGCAGGGGTTGGAGGGAGGCAGGTATGGAGAACCACATTACTGCCTTTACCTAATTGACTGGAATAGCTTCTTGCTTTCCTCTCTGTCTTTATGAGATAGCCCTACTCTTACCAGATGCATAATTATTTTCTCCTGCGTCTAATTATGCAGCGAGTTTTTTATGTGACCTGCTGTTGTGCTCTGCTTTCGAAATTACTCACTTATTCCTGACTGTAGCCTCGGCCTCCTTTAACCGTTTGATTGAAATTACCTGAGAGTCAAGGAGACAGAGCGGGTATAAACTGTGGAGAGAAGCTATAACTTTAAAAAAAAATTTTTTTTTTGAGGAAAAATAAAATAAACTCTGAAACAAAACAAAAAAATTGCTTGAGTTGCAGAAATGTCAACGCCTGCTGAAGCCGCAGCTTGCTCACCAGGTTAGGATGTTAAAGAAGTTCTACGAGGAGAGTTTATCACGGCCTTGTGTTCTGGTGATGTGGTTTTATTACTGAAACAGCACTAAATTTAGGGCAAGGACTTTTCAAATAAACCTGGGCTGCTGCGTAGTTTTGCCTTGCGCTGAATACACACGTTTTCACGTTGTGCAGTTTATATAGTGATTTTCAAACTCCGATCTCGGTCTGGACTGAGCTGCATTTAGGCCTCGCTCAGCCAAGTTTTTAATAAGCTGCCGTAACACCAATCACTAAATTATTTAGCCTTTAAAGAAAAGCGTTTTGTATTTTCTGTCCGCACAAGTTTAGTTGGAGCCACAAATAAAACGTGTTCTGAGCTGAATCACCAACAAGGCATATCAAAACAGAGAGGGAGGGCGACAGCAATGCGCTGCTGTTTTGATCAGCCTCCCTCGCAGCATTGTAAGACCTTGTAATTTCAGAATGATACTTTATGAAATGCATTGTGAACGACAAATTCACATCAAGACAGCTTTGATTTTACAAAGAGAC
This sequence comes from Xiphophorus maculatus, assembly GCF_002775205.1. NCBI lineage: Eukaryota > Metazoa > Chordata > Actinopteri > Cyprinodontiformes > Poeciliidae > Xiphophorus > Xiphophorus maculatus. Next base: position 23,242,846 of record NC_036454.1, read on the forward strand.
ACTTTAAGTAGTGTAAAGTATGTGGTATTTTTTGAATACTTAAAGTTAACTGACAGGTTGATTTTTAAATTATTCCCAATTAGTTGTAGGATTATTTTACTGCTGAAGTTTTAGATATTATGATTCTAGGTCACTGAACATGGTTACTCCATAAAAGGACATTTTGGTGACTTTTGAAGTATTTTTATCATTTCATTTCATTTTATAGGTAGTCTCTTTTATGGCTTCAATGTATCATCTAATTGTGTTTGAAAAAAGTAAAATAACATAATTTTGAGGGGAAAAAACAGAAATATGTGAATTTGAATATGGAAAAACAAATGAAACGGATTCCAGTCGGACCTTAGGTTCAGGCGACCGATTGAAGGCAGACAATAAGTGCAGTTTTTCCACTCTGAAGTGATGTGTGCTATAACTATTTCTAGGCCTAAGTTTTACTCCCGCTGTTTTGATTTTAAAGTGTAAAGGCTCTTTGTTCGTGGAGAAAGAAAGAGTAATGAAGTAGAGCAGGTCCAAATCTTACAGATTTGAAGGTTTTACCTCTCTTTAGCGCCTAAAGAAGCAGTTGCAGACACAAAGTAAATTTATTAAACGAGCTTTGCTCATTTCTAGTTGTCCCGGGTTATTTTGAAATCGATTTCGGACCTTCAACGTGACATTTTAGAATCCCTGCCCTACATTATTGCATTTTTTTAGATAAACCCCTGTCCTGAAATGCGGACGTGTTGAGGCATCCTAGAAAACTAGCAGGAAGCCTCGCTGCCGTCTTGTTCGGACCTCCCCTGCGCTGCCGCCCCTCTCCGCTGCCCTCTGTCCCTCTTTGCGCTAATAGTTCTTTTGTGTACAAGAGCATGTTAAGAGGCCAATGAGCCTGGCCTTAATAGGGCCACGTCGCCATAGAAACCACAGCACTCTGGATGTCTGACCTTTGACCCAGTTTTTTCTGCAGCCCGTGAATAGGAGCGCGGGGACAAACCAAACGGGTCACAATGGAGGCCCTGACAGAACGAGGGAGTGCTCCTGTCATAGTCACTTAACTTCATTTCTCTACGGGCTAATGGACACTTCAGACGTGCTTCGCCATAAGCGGCGTGCTAAATTTCCACCGCGGCATCACGGGTTAATACGATGTAAGACCAAGAGAAGAGGCTTTAAATGAAATTTGAGTGATAAGCAGACACAGAGGGGGGTGGTTAATCGTATGTTTTTCATGAGTGATTGATTAGACCACAGATAAACGCAGTCAGATGAAAGTCATCTGCGCTGATTTCATTAAACGGAAGAAAATCCATGTCGTATTTTTGGATGTAGACAACAATACGTCCACTCTTCCTCTAAAGTGTAACTTAGGGTTTAAACTTTTGCTTTAATCTAGTTTTAATCAACAACTTCCCCCCTCTGGCTGGTAGATGTACCTTATCTGAGAAGTTTCCAGCGGCCCTGTTGTTCAGTCCTGATCTGACCAGCTGAGCTGCTTGTCATCTCCCCATCGATTACACACTAATTAGCACAAAGGCTGCCAAAGTTTGCTTAAGAATTGTTAGTGTAATTGCTTCTAACGTTGGCAAACAATGGGTCTCAATGCGAGCCCTGAGACGAGGCGGGGCCTCTACTTATCACATTGTGTTTGTGCTGTAATCTTTTAATTGTGTTTCCGCGCATACATCAGGTCGAAGTGTCAATGGCCCCGGTGAGAGCAGGTGATCTCAGCAGAGCAAACCTGGGAGGAGCCGGCGGCGCAGGGTGCCCGACAGGGTTATTGTCTGAAGTTGCAGGGGACGGTAATTAACACCTCAGCCAAACAGCAAGCTGTGTGGCCTCATTTGTTTTCTGTTGGGGGGTAAAAGAAAACAATGGGGAGGGGCTCTTCACACAGTAGGTGAGTGACATTATCTGCTGGAGCGATCCCCGCAGGCATTCCTGCAGCTCTGCTGTTTACCATGAGCTGGGCAAAGGCATTTCACAAGTGTAATGTTGGCTCTGGGCAGAGGCTTTGGTTTTTTTTATTTACTCCCTTTATTTGCTTTCGTGCTCCTAATTGATTGACTTAATCCATTTTGGTCAATCATGCAAACGAACTGGGATAATAATAGCAGAGTTCCTTTGCACTCTGGAAAAGTGACAAAAAGTGTTTTGCAGGTCCGTCCATCCATCCATCCATCCATCCATCCATTTATACTTTACAAATAGCAAAGAAGGACTAAGAATCTCAGAAATTGGAAATCTGAGTTTTTACCTCTCAAAAAGTGTTCACTCTATCTGCTTTTTACTAAACTCTTATCATATTTATGTACTAAAAACTTTTCTTTTCTTGCCACCAAACTTTTCATCACATTCTCAGCGTGGCCCCTTAAGTCGACAGATAGTTTCTAGCAAAGTTTGGGATCCTCTTTCTGTCTCCTTGGCAGAGCGTCTGACTTAGTTTGACAGCAAATGTCCAGGACATCTGTCTCCTCTCCGTGCTCTGATGTCGGCCCGCAGTATGGCACCGCAAACACTTCAGAGATGACAAAGACACTTGGCCGTGTTTTTTCCCTCCCGCTCTGTGAGAGCAATGTAACAATTAGAACCCAGCTCTGGCAGGCCACATGCCCCAGAGCATATGTTGCATTCTCTCTGTTCAAAAAACCAAAAAGGGCTCCAGTGTGGCTCGTTGGAAAAGTTTCGATGGCATCACTGCCACCTTTGTCGCATCTGGGCCTCTTATAAAACTAGCACATTCTACTGATGTCTATTCTGAGCGTTGGAGGCAGCAGGGAAAGCTGGAAGACAATTAGAGAGCGATGAAAATGGACCAGCTAAAACTTCTCTTCAGACACTGCTTTCTTTCAGTTCTCCATCCGAGCGCATTTACAAGAGTTTCCAGGTCCCATGCTGCAACAAGCATAGCTATGGGCCCTCACCATATGTCTGTATTTACTTCTAATAAAACAAGGCCATGTGTAAAGCATTAACTGAATGCCCCGCAGTTGGGCTGATATTACTTTATCTAAGTTTCAATCTTTCGCAAACATCTAATATCACTTGAGCCGTGGCATAGCCATTTGAAAAATCCAGTTTTTATTGTTCTAACTTTTTTCTGACACTTTTCGCCACTAAAATGCTGAGAAAGTTTTTTTTTTTTTTGTGCGTGGTATAGCCCACAATTCCTCGCCCTTTGTTTCCTGAAACAACTCAAGCACCCTCCCCGTCCCTCTCTGCCTCTCATGTCCCAGCGAGTGGAGTCCGGACAGCAGCTAATGTGACAGTGTGCGTCTGGTTGCTACCTTGCAGGATGTTTCAGGGAGCTGTGTGTGTGAACAGTCGCTGCACGGGGGCACACTGGCAATTAGAAGCAAAAGTAGGTGCTCAGGGAAAAAAAAGCGCCCAGGGGCATGTTCCTCAGCCCTGGCAGAAGCTGTCAAAAAAGGGATGGGATCGGGTGGGAGAGCCGGGGTGGGCACGGGCGGTCCAAACCCGAAACGCTCGCAGTGGCGCTTGTTTCGTTCGTGGAAGGGTTTGTGATTGACATAGATTAGACAGTGAAAACGGCATTGTTTTGAATTTCTCTCTCCAGAGAGTTGCATTCATTAGGCGCCATGCACAGAGCAGAGCAAAGTTTCAATGGGGAGCTAGCAGCCTTTAAAAGCGACTGCCTCCTGACAGTTGTATGGACTCGGGCCCATTAGTTGGAGCCCACGATTCAGCCTTGAGCAGTATAGTGAAAATGAAGAGGGCTGATGTCAACTCCAAGAATTCCCCTCCTTTTTCGAAGGGGAAAAAGGGAGCCCCTTCCCCCTGCTTTGGTGCTCTGTTGGACCCCAGCTGTCAGGAAACAATACCCTCTGCCTGCTCCGACAAACTCATTCCTGAAAATGTTTTTTTTCTCTCTCTTCCCTCCCCTCTCCTCTCCGTTTTCCCCCGCTTACTATAATGTCTTTTCCATTTTTAACCCGCAGTCACCCAACCTTCCTTCCTCTTTACAAACCCGGAGTGACGAATGGAGTTCTGAAAATCAAAACCTGAATGCACGACTCCTCCAGTTTGCTTGTTTGTCGTCATTTATCCTTCACGCCTGTGAAAAGAAGACAAAGCTACACATAGATTCTTAAGCGAGATTTGCCTTTCAATTTTTTTTTCTTCCAAGAGTCGAATGCTGTGTACTTTCTGTTATCATTTATCAGATGTTCGCAAAGGGTGGGGGTCAAACTGTCTATGCAGAGGAATTCACATGTACAATCCTGCATAAACTGCAACGACAAGACTCCATAATGAGGTTTCCTACATGCATGAAACGCATAAAAATATTTATCAGATCTTGACAAGTATAGAAACAAAAAAGTATGATTTTAAAATGTTTTTTTCCTCTGAAGACGCCATCTAATTGTCCACCTGGTAAATATCTGCATTTGTAAAGTTGCTCCAATAAGACAGCAAATCATAATTATTTGATATAAAAGATGTGCATCCATCTTTTATTTAAAAAGATGGACCCTGTTTTCATCAATTAACCCATATCTCTCTCTTTCCTTCCTTCGTTCTCTACTTCTCTCATTGTTTTCTTTCTTTTCTTTCTTCCTTCTTTCCCAGGATTACACTAACACGTCATGTCAAATATCGTTTTTTAATTAATTTGAAATTGTACCAGAGAGAGAATCCGCATGCCTACAATCTGCTCTATCCGGTGTGTGAACTGATTCATAAACCAGATGTTTGCTGTGCTTTTGGAGTTATGGATTCAGGCTATCGTCACTACTAAAGGACACAACAGATGAAAGCAAACAAAGCTCAACTTGTTCCACAAAGCAATAAATACAAAAAAAACAACAACAAAAAAACATTTTCTTTCTCGTTCAGAGTTTTACTATGGTCGCTCAGCGACTACGGACCTTAAGGGCCAACTCTCCTGATTGGACCGGCAGTTGTAAAACTTTTTGTGACAAGTGACAAAATGAGGGAGAAGCAGCAGACAGACAGCTCTTTATGATGGCTTTCACACATGTGTGAATTATGACGATAATGGGGGAAGGAGGAGGGGCTGCGTTCGGGTCAAAGGGCCAAATGAATCGGACAGCCGGACAGTCGGAGAGCGAACAGCTCAGCGTCTCGTAGATCTGTAGATGGGGCTTCCTTCCAGCTGTCTCTTCCCACCCCGGCAGCAATGGGCGCCCACAGCTGGCCTCTTGTTTTTCCTTGACAAACTGCAATTTCACAGTCGCTCACCAGTCCGCCGCGTTCACATCAGTCTTCCTGCTCTCCTCCGTGCCAGAAACTCCCTGTCTTGACTCCAGCAGCCATGTTGGTCTTGTACAGGTGTTTGCCGGAGGCCTCTGGGGGTTTGACACCATTCTTGTCATTTCTCATGGAGGAGATGAGGCACAAATTCGTAGATGAGCAATTTTTAGAGACATTTTGACTCTCAGAATCACATAGTTTTCCATAAGTATTCATTCCTCTTGATGTAGTTTGCGATTTTGTTTTGGTTTTAGGTGACAGATTCGGACACAATAGCGCGTTATTGTGAAGTTGAAGGAAAACAATGCATATTTTTATAATTTTTTAGAAAGATTTAGAAAATTTTTTAGTAAAATCACGAACGTGTGGCATACATTTACATTTAGCCCTCCATCTATCCTTTGCTCTGATACCCCTAAATAAAATATAATGCAATCTGTTGGTTAAATCCTTCTGTGAAGACCTTAAAGGTTTGGTGGAGAACATTAGTGAACAATCAGCATCATGAAGTCCAAGAACTCAGCAGGCAGGACAGGAATAGAGAACGTTAGAGCAAAAGTTAGGTGGTAAAACAATATCCCAGGTGCTGAACATCTCAGGGGACGCTGATCTGTGGTGGTCCACCTAAACTAACAAGACAGACAAAGAGAGCATTAATCAGGGAGCAGCCATAAGGCCCCTGTTAATTCTGGAGGATCTGCGAAGATCCTCAGCTCAGATGGGACAATCTGTTGACAGGACAACCATTAGTTGTCCCCTCCTTAAATACGTCCTTAATGGAAGATTGGCAGGAAGAAAGCTACTGTTGACAGAAGGATAGAAGAAGTCTAGTTCGCCACAAGTCATATACAACTAGCTTGGTCTACATGCAAAATGCTATCTGTTGAGGAAATCTAACAATGCCATCAAGCATGGCAGCATAATGTTTTGATGATTATTTTCTTCAGGAGAGACAAGGAATCTTGGATGGTCTGAATGAATGCTGAAAATACTATAAAGTCAAAATTTTTTTGTGAGATTTCAGAAACCGTTGTCTTTCCACTTCCCTGTTATCCACTACTTTGTGTTTTTTATCTCTTAAAATTCCAAATAAATACATTGCTAGTGAATGAGTATCCACTTGAAGTCTCTGCTTCCTGCCTTTATTTGAATCTGTTTAGCCAGGTTTTTTATTAGTTTTTTTTTAACGATTTTATAGGTGTGGATGTAATTCAATTAATGCGTTTATGGCTTTTCTGTTAAATTCGACCGCCTTTCTCTTCCCGACAGTACCTGCAGATGAAATGGCCTCTCTTGGACGTTCCCGGCTCTGCAGGAATAAAAGATTCTCGTTCTCCGACACCAGGGCATTTAGTAAGTACAGACTTTAACAAGTACGACTAATCCAAACAGGAAACCGAAAAGGAAAACAAACCCAAAACATTAACAAAACATTTTGAGTTACTCATGAAGACTTCAACGTGCACCTCAGGCACAAATACATTCTGCAAGGGTTTGATTCTGAAATGAGTTGTAATTTGGCGTCATGGGGGATAAAAAAATAAAGCAGCAGCAGCATGGTGGAACTTCATACACCAGCTAACTTCTGCCACCATTCAGCTTCTCATATTTACGGCTCTGACAAGACGCTTCCTGCAGCCAACACTGCTCAGAACATTAACCCAATTATCGAACAAATCATGTAAACTTATTGGGGAAATCCGTTTACCGTGGAGAGGGGGGGGGGGGTACAAAATGCTTTAATCAAACTATAACCGTAATATGGTTATGTACAGTAATGAAGTTATGGCCCAGTGTTCCCCAATTCTTCCGAGCTTCCCAGCGCCACCCGTTACTGCGCCCGCAGGCCAGCTGCTGGGAAGACTGTCTGTCTTCACCGCAATAACTCAGCCTCCCCCATAAATCTCCAGAGCCTGATGCGCCTTGCCATTCTTGAACTTTCCCACACAGGTGTGAGCGAGTCATCACGCTGTCTCGCTCCAGTTAGACAATGCGGGGCCTCAGCGGACCTGTTTGGTTTGTGGCGCTCGCTGAGGGACGTGTGTTTTTGGATTGGAAATGTGCGATAACATTGAGCCTAGAGAACATCTAGCTGACGTCTCACCTGTGCGATTATATCAGGCTGCTTTTCTACTCCGGGAAGTTATTTTAATGCAAATTCACTCTATGTCTCTTTCATAAAAAAAGAGAAAGAAGCAGAGAGACAGAGAGAGAGAGAGAGAGCGACTGTGAGTCAGCCCTTTGGCCCTCCATGTTCTCACTACTTGTGCTTGCTGAGTTTGCGGTTTATTCTCTTGATTGCAGAGATGAATATTACAAAGTCTTCATTGAGACCCGTCAATGGGAAATTGTGAGTGGAACATGGGAACCCAGCAATCATTTATATCTCAATGCAAACCAATTAGGATATTTTATTGGAATAAACACTGACCTGGTGGTGACCCTGTTGTAATTGTTGCATGGTCTTTGTTTTATCTTTTTTATTTTTTGAGCATTTAGTCGACATATAATGAAATATGTACATCCACGTTACAGGAAAACAAAACAGAACAGAAAAAATGATTGAAAAACAACAATTAGATCAGAATCCAAAACATAAACTGGTTTAAATCTCAGCTACAGCTTACTTCTTTTTAAATCCCTTGCTGCTACTTTAATATCCTCGGTGTCTTCTAACCAGAAAATTCAGTACAGAAGGGCAGCAGTGTAGAAGAACGAGAATGAAAGGAACCAAACTGTTTTATTGTAGGAATGTTTTTCCAAAGCTGTCAGGATTCTGCATGCCATTTGAAGAGGCATTTTGCTCTTTAGCCATTTCATCACCAGTGGGGAATTTTGTGGAAGTAAGTTGCAACTCAAAAGTATCTTTTTTTATCCAAACCGCTCAGGAACACATGGGCTCCATCCAGTCCTGAAAAACTCTAAGAAAGTCTGGGGTTTGCTTTTAGAAAAGTAAAAAAAAAAGAAGAAAAAAGTATAATATATATTATAGTTAGAGTTGGCACAATCTGAATTGTGTGGCCAATTCACTTGTCGACTGGTCGAAATTGAATTTAGCTCATATCCATTTCCTTTGAGAACGGTAATATAAAAAGATTTCAGAACGGCATAAAAAAAAGTATGATGCTGTGTGTTAGAGCATTTACTGTGAAACGGGGTTTCACTGTTATTTTAGCTAATGACAAAATATCACAGTGTGGATGTTATAAATATATTACTTAACTATCCATCCCATCCATCCATTTTCTAGCACCCTTGTCCCTAGTGGGGACAAGAAGGGTGCTGGTGCCTATCTCCAGCTAACGTTCCGGGCGAGAGGCAGGGTTCACTCTAGACAGGTCGCCAGTCTGTCGCAGGGCAACACAGAGACAGACAGGACAAACAACCATGCACACACACACACACACACACACTCACACCTAGGGAGAATTTAGAGAGACCAATTAACCTAACAGGACTGTGGGAGGAAGCCGGAGTACTCGGAGAGAACCCACACATGCACAGGGAGAACATGCAAACTCCGTGCAGAAAGACTCCGGGCCGGGAATCAAACCCAGGACCTTCACTGTGCAGCCTATTACTTAACTAGATGAATGTTTTCCAGTCCGAAATTGATAGAAGAGTCTTCTGGAAAAGTAGAACCTGTTGAAGTGGAGATAAAGTCTTGTCATGCAAATGTGCAGAGGACTGTGAGATAACACGATCGTCTCAGTTGTCATGTGACACTTTTCTCATACCAAGGCGTAAAAACGTAGGGAAGCTAACCGTTTTAATCTGGTGAATTAAAATAGAAAATTTCTCTGCAGTATTCAGTGACCGGTGATTAGGAGACCTCGTCTAATGCGGGATAAAAAGCTCTAATTCTGGTTGTAGTGTACACTGGCCACAGAGGTTGGAGAGTATGACACCCCCAGTGTCCTTTACCCCCCCTTCCATCTCTGGGCTAGGTGCCCACATGCCCCGCTGGTGTGCTGCTGCTGTCAGGGAGCCAGGATGATTATGTGCTCATTACTCCAGCCACAGAGAGGAAGAGATAGAGAGGGAAAGAGGGAGAGACAGGGAGGGGGGGAATGGGAGGAGAGCAGCAGGCTGCCTCCCCAGGCCTGCAGACTCCCCAGGCCCCCAACACTGCACTAATGAGAGCAGGGGGAATGGATGGGTACACACAGGGGGCCAGGGATTAATGCCCAGGGCCAGGAGGAGCCACGGAGAAGGGAGCAGGGACTCCTGAATCTGACCTGCTCCCCTGCAGTCGAGCGTGTGTAAAATCTACTATTGTTGAATTATTTTTTTTTTATGTCACAGTGGCCGGGCGAGGTTTGGTTTATCTGCAGAGACCTGCATGCAGGAGTGAGTGTATCTCACTGCCTATCGACATGTCAGCCATTCTTATAGCAGGCTACCCATGTGGGTTGTTTTTATTTTTAAATGGCAGAGTGATACAGGAAGTTCATTAGATTAATAAATGGGTTAAACAAAAGAAACGCTGTGAGAAAAAGAACTAAACACTCAGCGGACACAAAACGTCCACGGACACGCCACGCCGCCTTGTCGCTGTGCAGATTGGGCCCATAAGGCCCGTATGCTAATCTGAGCCTGAGCCCGGCCCGAGTTCTTCAATTATTCAACAGACAGGTTTGTTTAGCATGCAGTTGGTATTGCTTTTGCCAGTGGTGAAGGTGAGCTGGGAGGACTGGGAGGACAGGAATGAGCTTTTCCGTGAGCGCGCCTCGTCCTGCCATGCATACGGGAACTTGTTTTGTCCTCGTATTCGCACAGACACCCAGGACCTAGACCCGTATCTTCTGCCGGGTCCAGTGTGTTTCCATGAATAATCCATCAAAGCCGCTCCAGGGCCAGGTGATGCAGAATGAATTTTGTGTGTGTGTGTGTGTGTGTGTGTGTGTGTATGGGGTGGAGGGGAGAACTTGTCAGCCCACCAGCAGTGACCATGCTGGACTGAGGAGTAAGGATAGAGTGAAAAAAAGAGGTGAAGATGTAGTGTAATACTCATCTTCCTTAAAGTACAGCTCCAGTCATTATCACAGCACTGGGATGACGATGTCAGGGCCGCATACTTTGCTTTCTGAGGTCACTCGCTGCCAATTTGTCCGCAAGATCTACTCCGTGTCTCATTATGGACTGCACCGCCTTATGCTGTTATTGTGGATTAAAGGAAGCTGTGAGTCTCTAATGAGATAGAAGACCAGAGTGTCTGACATGGTGCTCGGATAAGGCCTGATCGACACCTGACAGGGGCAGAAGAATCCCCCTCTTTGCTTTTTTAATATTGTCCCAGCGTCTGGAGCCATCGGGGCGCGGAGGAGCCGCGTCCTGTCAGCGCACCGTGTCACTTAGTCGCAGAAATGTTTAAATGAACTCAGGAGCCAAGGTTCAGAGCAGCATTCCAGAGATACTTTCTTTTTGTGTGTGTGTGTGTGTGTGTGTGCCTCTCCTCAGTCTCAAGCTCTCGGGACCGAGTGACATTTTTAAGCAGAGATTTCAAATAAAGCTTTTATTTAATCCCTTAGAATTAGCCGAGCCAGATTAAATTAAATAATGAAAATGTGCTCACTTTCAACCCAATTTTTGCCCTAACAGAACCTTTGACTTGGGAAGAGGGGGGTCCAGTGAGAATATTTCTTATTTTGCATTAGCCAGTGAACACCCGGGATCCATCATGAAATCAAAGACTTCAGGAGGGCTGAACTGAATACTGATCTGAGGTCTGCGGTCCTGCTGGGCTGCTGCAGAGACAAGATCCTCTGCAGAAGAGTGTTAGGGAACAGGCGCTTTGATTCCTGTCAGTTTCACTGGGGCAGCAGACTCAGATTATACAAGATACTTTTTTTTATAAGAGGTGGGTTTGCAAGAAAATACCAACGTATGGTGAGATTCTGGAAATATTGCAGCATACAGTATCACTATATTTGATAAAAATTTAAATCAAATAACCTACTATATCTCTCACTGTCACATTTATTTATTTTTTGTAAAGAACAGCCACACTGATTCCCTTTTAAGAGAGCAACAGCTTAATAATAAATGGCGGGTGGTGCTCCATTAGTTTCCAAACATGACTGTGGTTTTTTTGCTACTGGAAATGTCTCCAAACAGCCAAATTATTTCTTCTTGTAACCAGCAGAAGAGCATAGTTCTCTCCTTTCAGCCAGCTGACTGCCAGTATTCAACAACACGTGGGGGAGGGGCAGCACTGTGTTACTCTACGCAACATACAGCTTAAAACTCGATGGAGGCATTTTACATTGTAGGATTAGCTTGATGGGAAATATTGGTTTTGTAGGTATTGGTTTCACCAGAACTAGACAAAATGAGATTTTGTTTTTTGTTAGTTTAACAAGGAGACTAAGATCACTAAGTGTATTTCACAGAATCTGGAATCAGTATGGACATTATTCATGTCCAGGTCAAACTTGTCCATATTTTGTTATTTTTATGCTTTTCTAATTCTGTCCATTTAAAACGGCTTTCTTTTTTGCCTCGTTTCATTATTCAAAATGTAGACAATCAAATTCAGTAGAACTTTATCGAAAACACCGGGCGTTAACTGTTAGCATCTTTACTTTAGCAGCCAATGTTTGGTTGAGTAACAGTGAGCGAGTCGCAGAAATACAAGGCTTCACAAATCATTTGTATCTCATCCATCACTCTCTTACTGTATCTTTCTTTTCTGTCTGGAATCTAAAAATTAAAAGGTGATGGCGGCTTCTTGAATGTTTCCATAACTTATTAGCTATCTCTGTCAACTCCAGAGGACAACTTCTTAACTACTTCCTCTCTGTCTTCAAAATAAGAGTATCAAGCAAAGAAACAACAGGATACAATCCCTTGAATATCTCATTTAAATATCTGGGGTTTACAGTTATAACGTAGACATAGAGGTCATATTTTGAGGATTAATGCACATTTCACTCGCAACATGTTTGGGATATTTTGGAACACCTCCTGTCACGAAATACTAAAGATGGCAAGTGGCACGTTTGTTATGGAGGCCACTGCAGGATCGGCCTGAGCTTATAGACCAAAATATTATGCAGCAAGAAATTATATGGTTCACAAAATATATATATATATATATATATATATATATATATATATATATATATATATATATATATATATATATATATATATATATATATATATATATATATATATATATATACATACACAGAGGGAGAGAGAAAGATTGTTAACAATCTTTAAAGATAAAGAAAATAACTCCATTTGGCAATATTTTTTATGCAATAATAATGAATATATTGTTTTATTTACAGTTAGAATAATTCAAAAGAAATGTAAGTGTAAATCATCTTATACATCATGCTTTAAAATGTTTATATAAATACCATAATACACTGATGCCGTGGTATTTCTTACTCAGGATTATCATGCTTGAGAATCACATACAGACCCCTTGGTGCGTCAATGAAACATAATCTCATTATATACCTACTATTTTCAAATATTTACAATCCCTCTGCGTTTTTTTTCCTCCACATAATAACGGTCTCACTTTTGGTGCCTTTTCTAAATTATTTCATAACCTCTTGGGGATTTTCACTCCAGTAACCTGACGCTGCTTTGTGCCGTATTATTCTAACCTAGAATTATAATGCCGCTGACCTTTTCAGAGGCGATGACCGGCGCGTAAAGCGCACATCGCCCGTGATGAATAGCAGAGTTTTTTGGAGTGGTTGATTTTAAAGACATATGACACGGTCAGTCTCCCCTCACGTCCGCTTCCTGTTGGCGTTGACAAACAGGGCTTGGATTTCTCAGCATGCCAGGCATTCTTTTCACCCTGTCTTTCCTGGAGTTTTGAAAGGCCTCTGAGCCTCCCACCCAGAATCGCCGAGCATAAAGACACACAAAGCTGCGGGGTTATTCAGTTTGTTCTAAGCTCTCTTCCCCCGTCGGCTGTTTGCCTAGTAATTCAATTCAGATGTTCAGGATCCAAAAACATGTTTGCTTGAATGAAATCCACCCTTCCACCCACTTTTGACCAAGGACTGTGCTTTTCTTAGCTCTGGTCCAAGTTGGACAGCCAGGCAAGGTACTGCCACCTCTGCCTTTTTTAGCTTTAAGCCCTCAGAAGAGACAAGAGTCTCTCCATACACTTCTTCAGCTGCTATCTGTTGTGTTTTTCCCCTTTAAACCTTCCTGTGTCTATGTGAGGTCACTCCCTAAGAGCTGGTCTGAGTGTTTCTGCGTCTCTAACTTGAGATTTATGTCCTACAACAAGCACGCCTGTGTAAAGAGCGTGATTTCCATCTGCCAGTGCTGATACTGTCTAGTATCCGCTCTATCATGTCGATGTTTACGTTTAAAACATAGTTTATGTTCCTTGTGGTTTTTAGATTACGCTTTCCATGAGGATTGTGAAACCAGACATATGAATCTGTCATGGGCTAAAGGAATATAACCTCGGTACTTGCACTGAGTCAAAGAAGGCATTGATGCATTTCAGTTTGAATAATTAGGACAGTTTTTCAATAGCAGCGAGTCATAATTCATGATTTGAGAGTGTTAGAAAGCTTAATAAGTTTAATTAGCTTAATTAGTCAACATTGATTGATTTACATCAAATTCTTCTCATGAAGGGCTTAGACACCACCTTTATTGAGAAATCGTCAGTCGGGGTAAGCCTTCGAACAGGTTGCCTGGGACTGCTGAACCAAAAGTCAGCACCAAGTTGAAACTGGTGCCTTGAAAACTTGTGTTTAGAGCGCAACGAATCATGTATTCCAGGATATGAATTATTAATGGGGATCATTTGAAATTCTCACTGAACTGCTTCCCAAAATGTGTTGGCACTTAGGTCTGGAGGTCTCAGACAAGCCTTTGCAACACAGGGAAAATCCAGGCGTATTGTACATGAAGTGGAACAACAAAGCACAACTTAAATATACATGACGTGTGGGAGCGGGGATTTGAACCCAGTAAGTTAGCTGCATTTTCTGAAATTGACTTTTATCAAGTCTGTCTCTGATCTTCTTATCAAATGTGCCCTGAGCAAGTTATTTTTATTTTATAGCCTTAAAGTCCACAAAGTCCATAAAATTCCAGATCCAAGTCATCTTAATATAAGTGCCATTAAAAGCTGTTTTGTCCTCAAATTCCTTCTTCTTAAAGTTTTGTGTCACATTTTCAGACTTTGAAACAAACTTTATATAACCTGAGTGAATGCAAAATGCAGTTTTCGAACACTGATTTAATTTATTAAATGAAAAAAAAACCCAAAAATGTGGAAAAGTAATTGCCCCTTAAGCCCAAAGTCTTGTGAATCTTTTGCATTTTCTCTGTTAATAACTTTGACCCCATCGTCTTCACAGTATCATTTCACTTCAGTCACACTAATTTGGGGGTATTGAATAGTTTTTGTTTAGGCTCATTCCAAAAGAATCTGATAGGATTTAAGTTCAAACTTTAACTAGACCTCTCCAGAACCGCAACGTTGTTTTTTGAGCCATTCAGAGATTGACTTGCTGCATTGTCCTGCTGCATAGCCCAGGTGAGCGTGAGCTCAAGGTCATGAACTGAGGGTCGGATATATTCGTCTTCAGGATATCCTGCTAGAGAGCAGAATATTTGGTCGGGTCATCCGCAGTATCACACTACCACCATGTTACAGGTACTTTTTCTGAAATGATGTGTAAGTTTATAGGAAATGTGCCGCATTCTTTCTACAATGTCCCACCAAAGACAAGTGAGGCTTGGAGAGCTTTAGCTGTTGCTCTGATGTGACCCTGTCCATTCTCCTTTGGCATTCTTAATTTTTTAGATCAGGGTGTCATGCATTATCTTTTGAGGATTTTCAAGCCCATTTCTTGCGCATAACCAACAAATGAGGTTCAGAGATCATTTCTGATTCAAGTAAAGCAATGTTTGATATTGAAATGAGTTTGATGGTCTGTCATCAAAACAGCAAAAACAGAAAATGTACTTATTCACAGCCATGTTTAAACAGCAGCAAATGTTTCCAACAATCCAACTTTAAAAAAGATCTAAAAGGAGCAAAAAGTTTTATCTCCAAAGAATGCAATAATATAAAATTAAAGATTTGGAACAATCCTGAGCAGCATGAAGTAAAAGAGAGTACAGAAGCCTCAATGCAAACCTTGTTCCCCAGCAGACCACGTTGGGGAGAGACAGAGGTTGAGAAGGGGGTGGGGAAGGATATTGAAGAAAGGTTAGCCTGGAGGAACAAGACTCCTTTCTCCCCTCCCACCCCTTGACCCTCCCATGTGACAAGTTGAGCCAACAAGTGGTCTATTCAGCCGGGCAGCCAGGGGAAATGGCTGCTGGGCTGAGCTCTGCCTAATGAAAGCAGAGACGCTTGTTATTATTATTGTCTTCATCGTTCCCGTCGTAGCCGTAATGCCGATCAGATCTCGGCGGGGAGCTGTACTTCCTTCGAAAAGACACTCGCTGCAAGCAAAAGCAGGTTTCATCATTAAACCTCAGCAAATATCTGAGGCTATACAGAATTTTAAGTGGATTTCCACCATTAGTAACGTTTATAACCCCCTCCTGGTAGCGGATTGCATTCAGACACTGCGGGAGATGATGTCTCTGCAATGTTTATAGGGATCCAGTTTACCTTATCGTGATTGTGTTTGTTTGTGGTTGGCTGGCGCAACTTTTCTGACTCGGTGGCACTGTTGTTTTTCCTTTTTGGACTGAACAAACAGTTCTCTCCTCAACTAAATGATCGTAATGATCCTGGCATGTGTCTGCGAGGCTTTTTAATGCTCCTTGGTGCCGGGCCAGATTGCATCACAGGGCCAGTCACACGCATAAACTGTGATGTTTACCAAGGGAGGCATTTAAAAGCGATGTCCCATTCAATCTGCGCATTTCTTTTGTTTGTTACAGTTACAGGCATGCTATCCTTTTTTCACATATAAAACAGCAAAACAAAAGGGGGCTCAAATTAAAGTCAAATGTGTCTTTCTGTGCGAAGGTTGCACCTGAATGTTGCATGTGAGAAGCAGCCATGAGATCCTTATGGTCTGACATTGTTAAGTTGAAATGCCCCAGCTTCACAGTATCATGGTTATAAGTGACTCAATCAAAATTGTATTACATGATCTAATTATCTTTGATTAACAACTTCTGCCCTATCAACTGTGTAACAAATGTTTTATGTTATTTACTCATAGCTTATCCAATATTTTTAATTGGAATATTTTATATGATGCTTTTTATCTTCTTTGAGTTTTAATATTGTTATGGAAATGCATTTGAATTGAATATTATTTTTGATTTTGTAACATAGATTAAAGCAAAAGTGTAGGTTAGTTTCAGGTGTTTAATATTGCACAGTAATATTAAACAGTAATATTAAACCTTTGCCGCATGTCCTCCTTCAAAAATGGCGCCGGCTCAGCTGGCTGCCTGCAGACGCAGCTCCCGTCGTGTGTGTGTTAATCTGTGTATAAAAAATTCTTGCTGTAACTGCGAAATAATTTCCCTGCTGGGGTGAATAAAGTAATTCTTCTTCTTCTTCTTTCTTCATACACTTCTTTAGTAACACAAGTTTTAACCCGCTTCTGTTTGCCATGTTGGAATTTTCTTCAGCCAGCTAGTATGCAGTGTACAGCAACAGGTGGGGAAAGGGCAGCACTTTGTTGCTCTATGCTCCACTCAGATATACAGAATATAAAACCCTTTTATCTTTCTTGCTTTTTAAGAAAACAGTTCAAGCATGGCATGTTCATATTAACTGGTAAATTAATTGTGCTGCTTGCCCAGGTGTGCACCGCTGCTCGCAGTTTTAAAACAGTAGCTTAATAAAAGCGATCGAAGGCGCTTCTGATTATTGTCCCACAAATTAAATAAAATGTTTTTGGAACTGAAAATGTTTCAATCTATTTTCCCTGAGGAAGAATTAAGGGAAAAAGTGTTGTAGCTGTTTTTAAGCCAGCTGAAATGCAACAGTTGGAGACAGGCATTATAGGGCTTTTCTACACTTATGTGCTCCATGCAGTCAAAGAAACCTCCTGTGTCTTTCCTGGCATCTCCTTGAAAGCTTTTCAAGCCATAGAAATAATAGGAAGGAACTTTTTTTTCCAAAACTTTAGCATACTTTGGGTACTGGCTTTTGCCTGGTGAGATGTTTGTTGCTTACTTTTCTGTCTTTGCATCTCCTGTTTCAGTCCAATAAAGTTCCCGTGGTACAGCATGCCCACCACGTCCACCCGCTGACGCCCCTCATCACCTACAGCAATGAACACTTCTCTCCCGGCACGCCTCCATCACACCTCTCACCTGAGATCCTCGATCCAAAGACAGGTAAGATAATCGCCTCGTGCTGTAGACTTCAAGTTCATGATTTCTAAAGGGAGCTTTGTTTTCAAAGTTATGCGCCAGGAGAACTGCTCATGATGTAACCTGCTTTACGTAACATTTATAGCGTTATCATTTCGTATATGAACTGAGTATAAGTGGTGCTGGAAGCTGAAGCTTATGGGTAATCTGAGTGCAACTCTGACCCAAAACTTTTACTGTGTTCCATTAGCAGTACGTGTTTCAGACAGGAAGGTCATTGTTGGTGCACCGCCTCCTACCTCAATTTCCTGTATAAATAAGCATTGGTTTTAGTGAAAATAATTCTCCATTGGTTTAAAGGTTCATAAAAAGTGTTTGCAATACGTGTTATGACAGTGCTCACAAGATCAAATGTTTTCTTTTACGATAATACAAGTCCACTTTTGTTTTGGTTTTATTTAGATTAGCCCTTATCTTTAACCTCCAGCACCAAGTACCTTCATTTTCATTAAGATTAGAGACGTATCTATTATGAGAGTTATCCACTGCTGGTAGTATCTCAACTATTTGTAACTTTTCACCAGAACCTTAAATAAAAAATCCCAGATTTTTAAGTTCCTGCTTAAGTAAAAATGCCAATCAAAGCTGTAATGTTGTGTTTATTGAACGAATGTCTTTACTGAGCCGTTCAGTAAAGCTTCATGTTGTAGTGGTTTTAGAAGCAGACACTTGCTACAGTTACAGCGATGTTCCAGTATTAACCCAATGAAGGTTCTGCCATTTTGAGCATGAAATAAGGTTGGATAATCAGAGTAAGCAATGATTGAATTAGGTGCTGTTGAGTGGGCTGATTTTATTCCCATTATTTAGACATGTATACATCTTAATCCCACTATTATGTCCTCTCAGAGTTTCCACTGCATCTGCCTACTCACTGTGCAGCTTCACAATGCAGAGTTTTTTTAGGTCCGTTTATTAACGACTCAGGACATCTTTTTCTTTAAGAACACGGTTGCTTGTTTAGGGTTTGTTCCCACAGGTTTGGTAAGGATGGGAAACAGTGCTGGGTGGATATGGGTAAATTAGAAAAACACCCTTCCAAAGCTGTGGGAGAACCACAATGTATGCGGACTTGACTCGGGTGGGACTTATCACTCAGCCTGTGCACCATCTTGAAAACAAGGACATGAATGAAACTCACTTCATTCACCTCTTGTGGACAACATTATATAAAGTCTTCTATATTTGCAGACCCGTCAGTAGTGTCTGCTGACAGTCTGCACAGCAGACATGTGCAACATATGCACATGTTCAGCATATTTTCATGTGCTGAACATGAAAATATAACCATTGTGTTAAACTTTTATTAAAAGCAGCATATATTTGTGCTGCGAACATATCTGGGAACTTCATGTGATATAGCAGATGAATTGACTGAATATGAAATGTCAGATATTACCAAAATAGAAATAGGTACATGTGCGCTGTTTTTTAAAATAATTTCTTTTTTTATTTTGTCCCTGCAGGTATTCCTCGAACACCTCATCCATCAGAACTCTCTCCGTACTACCCTCTGTCTCCTGGTGCTGTCGGCTCGATTGCACATCCTCTCAGCTGGTTCATGCAACAGTGAGTGTCCTATATTATAAAAGATAACACATATATTTGGATGCATACTAGAAACACAAAGATGCAGATTTGGCTGATCCTCTACTTCTCTTTAAGATCTGCTTTGATACCTTCATGTCCTGAGTAGCCAGTAAACGTCTGTATTTGCAGAGATGACATTATGACACGTGTGTGAGAGAGCAGTCCTATCAAACCAAAGATAAAGTGATTATAATTCAAGCCATCTTTGCCATGGAGTTGAGCGATATTAGCAATTAGCATGAATAGCACTATTGTGTTTTTTTCTGAGAATATACATTTCCAAAAGGCTGTAAATATTTTGAAATACAGAATATTTCATGACAGAGAGGTTGGATGATCAGATGTATAAAAGAGCACATTTCTTGGACATTGTGGAGCCTTCCTGTTATCCTTGTTCTCTCTTGCAACCTAACATAATTTATCCTTTTAAATAGCTTCTTGCCTTTGTGTGCTTCCTCTGATTTTATTTAAACACATCGCTTTGGCTGGAAATAAGTGGCTTTGAATTTTTCTCACTCAGTAAAAGCGTCCACACCAAAGGATGTTGTTCCCATGGTGACCTGGTAGCACTGTTATATTTTTGAGGTTCCAGTCGTTTGGGGGAATCAAGCTGAAAACTGACCAATTCTACCTGCTCTGCCTCGATGTTTCTTGTTTTTTTTTCATTAGAAGACTTTCTAAACATTTTGTTTATCAGGCTACTTAAAAATTATACTAGCATGAAACGTTTTGACAAAGTGTTGTGTCTCTCTTTTGGAATTTTCTTTATGAATGTGCACTGCTTCATAACTTGCAACAGTTCAATCAGTGCTGTGCAGCCAAATTTAATGTGACATCGCTCAAGTCCAGTTGCACTATATGATAATGAAAATATCTGGCGGAATCTCTCAACATTTATGGGTTTTTCTACGGTCCTGCTAATCGATTGCAACGGTCCCGCTCCGCGAGCAGGGGATTTGAGTTGATGAGAGCAGGATTAGTGCTGCTGGGTTAGCTGTCAGCTGTGTTTGATCCACCTCATACCGGAGCTTTTATATTTTTCACTCACTCTCTCCCTGATTCTTGTCTTGCAGGCAGGGCCAGCCCATGTACTCCATCCCTCCAGGGGGATTCCGTCACCCTTATCCGGCGTTGGCCATGAATGCGTCCATGTCCAGGTGAGTGGATCATGTTCGGCAACACGACCACCTTCCCGAGGGGCGGGGGACATTTAATACGTGCTGCTTCTGTGACGTGCTGTAATCACATTTCCCCCTGCTCTCTTTGCCAGACTGTAACAAAAGAAACGACTGGAGTGTAGTCCTAAAGTCGCACTGTTCACGCCGCAAGATTGTTGGAGAACGTGCTATTTAGAAGAGAAGCGACTCGATGACTGTTAGCCGCATAAATTTGGGATCTAAAGCAACACTTAATAACATTCTTCTACTTGGATAAGACGTCAGATCAGGAGCAGGCTCGGGTGTCGGGTCCACAGAGGGATGAGAGCTATAACTCTGAGAGTCAGGCTCAGCTTCTTAAACAGAGTGAGCACATTATTGGCATTCAGCGCTCCTCTCCTGTCTTCTTTTTCTGAGCTAAACTTCTGTGGTCAGGCCGGTGTTCTGAGCCACTTCACACACACTCACACACACCCCTGCGCACCCCCACATACACACTAGTAAAGCAGAGATGAAAGGGCTGGGAATCGATTAGGACAAATCAAAGCTTATCTGAACCCACATGTCCCATCAGACTAAACTCTCAGGCTCTCTGTCAAAATTGGAAAGATTTGTAACGAGGCTTCCGGTGTTAGTATGAGATGAAATATTCAGAGGGCTCTCTGTGATCAATAGCTTGTGCATCTCTATCCAGATATATACTCACAACATTCACGACATGTCATGAAAGTGACAAATGCTTTAGGTTTACCTTTTCTACTGCTGCCTCACACATCGATGTAGCATAGCTGAAACTTGGAAATAAATTAAATGTCATGAAAAATTGTCGGAATTTATTTATTTATGAATTTTATTAGGAAAACAGGTTCCTATTGTTTTATTATTTTTTTTATTTGCATAGTATTTCAAAGATGTTTCGGAATATATTTGTAAAAATTCTAACTGAAATCTGGTGTAAAAAAGCCAACATATTGAGGTATTCCTCCAAAAACGGTATGAGGAGGTCTTGCTGTTATCTAAAAAAGAAAAAAAAAGACATCATTGCTGCTGCTATTTGTGGTTCCTTTAATTTGGATGCACACACTTAATTGAGAAATGGTAATAGTTTACGAGTAAAAGTGCCTATTCCGCAGAACATTGTGCTGTTTCGCCCCTCTGATCTTTGTAGAGTAAAAGTTACAAACAGCCTGTTAGCTGGGTAATAGGTCAGACTTCCTTCTCTTCTACAGACAGCATCTCTGCTTCAAATATCTGTCTTCCCCAGCCTTAAAACACCATCTCTCAGAAAGAGAGATGGGTGGTGTTGCTATAGTTTCTGCCATCCAGGTTTTACGTGACCAGAAATATTTTCAAGCAGCCAAATTTGCCTCTGTCGTAAGTTATGGAGAAATAAGATACGTGCATGCCTTGCATGCCTTTTTACAGCCAGCTGTCTGGCAGTGTGCAGCAGCCGGTTGAGGCAATGCATGGACATTCTCTGGCAACTCATTAAAATGACTTTAAACTGTTGGAGCAGCAGGACATAGAGAAGTTGTAGTAGGGAAAGAAGAAATTGGTAGTGGCTTTGAAATCTAAAAGGGGCTTTAAAAACTTTAGTATGATTTGATGGGTCCATTCTCACAAGGAGGTCAACACCCGCTTGTTGATGCAGTTTATATTGCCAGAATAAAAAAAAACGCAACTTTTCTCTGCTGATTTAACAATTGATTGGGTTTGTTCTTTGATACTTAAGTGTAAAATGGAACATTATTTAGTATAAATAAAGCACCAATTTTCTTTCAGTTCTACTCCACACAAACATTTAAGTTTGACATGAGATGATCATGACACAAAAAATTAGCATTTATACGTTTTTTTTAGTCACCCAACCTAGATTGTTCATTCGAACAATGAACCAATTGAAGCTCTTCTGACACATTCAAATAAAAATATGTTAACTAAGTACGTATTGTTTAGTTTCAAATCACTGACTTGCATCCAGCTGCATCAGCCCTGAAACACAGTGACGTCAACAAACCTCTGCATTGTTCTTTTGTGATTCCCTAATTTGTTTGGTAGGGAGTGTTTCTGCATCAAATCCCTCTTAAAATGCAGCTCAGCAGGCCTTATATCTGGCGTTTGACTCGACTAACCTGAAGCTTTCACTTCTTTCTACCAGCGAACTTCCTTTTGTGTCAGCAACAAGAGACACCAGACAGGCAGATGTATCGATAAATGCTCTTGGTTTCTTCTTCGATTTTTCCTCGAGGTGCATTGATCACTCTTTTGTGGCAGGTTTCCGTACCTCCAGTTTTAAAAGGCTTCAATGTGCTGATAGAGATTTCAGCAGATTCAGTCAACTTTCATGTTTTCTCATTTCAGAAAATTTTTTTTCCAAGCCTTTTTGCTGTGGACCATCATTTACTATAGATTTTAGGAGCAGAAACCATAAATAAACTCACTTCTTTGCTTCAGACATTTTAAGCTCTTTTACAGATTTTTTTTAGCGGTTAATTTGTTTAGCTTTTGTGACTAAAAACGGCCATTTATGTTTGAGAAAGTTTCCGTCCCTTAACTCTGGGATTTCCACTAGACTAACATATTCAAATCCGTCATTTTCATGAAAAGAGGTTAGAAAGCTCAAGAGAGTAAAAAAAGAGCCATTTTATGCTCAGCTTCTCTGTTTCCTTTTAAATAGCCTATTTTCTTCTGATTTTATTTTTACACACACCACTGATACTGATGATACCTTGCTCCGAGTTTTCTATACTCAGCTTTCTTCCACACTGAATAGCAAATGATGTTAGCCTAACCTGTTAGAATAGGTATAATTTACTCACTAATTGCACTTTAATTTTCTGACTGACTGGTCATTTTTTGGACTTGTCATACTCAGTATGACAGCACATTTTGATTTTTTGGTTATAATATTAGCTACTTTTAATCACATTTTAGTCATCTGAAGTCATTTCAGTCATTTTGACTATCTACATTTTTGTTGAGTCATTTTTCCGTGATTTTTTTTTTATTGACACTGATATAATATTCCCCCAATTAACTAGTTTTTCAACGTGAAAATAGAAAGTTGACAGAATATTTTGTCATGGTTTTTAGTTGGTGAAGCTGACACTGCGCAAGCAGAAAATGCTCTGATTTCTCGGTTCATCTCTTTTTTTTTTTTTTTTAACAGATCCAGCCACGGTGTTGACCTTTCAATGTCACAACATATTTTCCTTGCCATTGGAACAAACAAATAAAAATCAGTCTTGTTCTAATTAAATTGGAGGAGGAGCTTATTTGTTGCTCACCCCATTGACTCACTAAATGGCATCAAGACGTCTGCTTAAATCTGTATGGCTATGATCCAGGCTCATGGAGCTGAATGTTGCCCTTTCTCAAACGCAATGCTCCTTTGCACTCACAACTGGAAATGGAGAGGGCCACTTTGTAAAGGAGTTGTGTGCAGAAGGCTTTCTGAACACTCTCCGTGGTCTGGAAGGTGGTGAGGAGAAAGGTTTCAGGTGTCACGGCCATGCCGTCACTATGGCAACACCACACTCCACTTTCCTTCAGCCGTTGGTGAATAAAAGGGCTTTTGAAGAAGTCTTTATTTGAACAAAAAAAAAAAAAAAAAAACGAGAAAGAGAGAGAAAGTAAGGTACTCTTTGTGTGTATGAATTTAGTCTAGACAGAGGCAGCGGGCTCCGTAAATTTACCCAGAGGGCAAGACAGCGCTGTAATCTGCCAAACGAGCCGAACCTTTTCTCGTCAAGTCGACAGAGGCTCCCTGTTAAAGCCCGGCTGTTAAAACGTTGCCTCTTTTCGCCTTCCCAGCTTGGTGTCCAGCCGTTTCTCCCCTCACATGGTGACCCCTCCTCCGCACGGGCTCCACCAGACCGGCATCCCCCATCCTGCCATCGTCTCTCCAGCCATCAAGCAGGAACCCAGCGGCGACAACATCAGCCCCTCCATGCATGCGTAAGAGCAAATAAACGTTGATCGCAAGCAGTACCGCCCCGGCATTCAGACATCACCGACAGAATCTTTGTATTGTTTTCGACCAGCAGGAAGTCTCCCGTTCCTTCCAAGAAAGAGGAGGACAAGAAGCCTCACATCAAAAAGCCGCTCAACGCTTTCATGCTGTACATGAAGGAAATGAGGGCCAAGGTAGTCGCAGAGTGCACTCTGAAAGAGAGCGCTGCGATTAACCAGATCCTCGGGAGACGGGTAAGAAGCACCGACATCGACATGAATGTTGATTTGAGGCTAGTGTGGGGAAAAACACATCTAACATGTTGACTTTTCTCACCCTAAATATGTTTCAATGTTGGCTATTTACATGAAACTCCCACCTGAAACAGTAACTAAGTAATCCACATTTCTGAATAGATTAGATCTAGTAAATCCATAAAATGTCTGTCAGGACCACATGTCGAACAGTAGGCCCACACCATGACGGTCACACCATGACGGTCACACCATGACGGTCACACCATGACGGTCACACCATGACGGTCACACCATGACGGTCACGCCGCGTGTTTTTAGGTTTATCTGCTGTGCCTTTTCTTCCCCAAACTTGACTTTTCCAACTATATTTAATTAAACAAATTACAGTGCTACATTTTGTTGTACAAATGTTCTTTAACACAAGCTTCAGCCTCTTTTCAGAATAAATTGAACTGCGGGATCTCCCCGTTTGAACCTCTAAATTTGTTGGGTCAGGACCGAGGAGGAAAAGTGTTAAGAAATTAATGTGCTAACGAGGTGTTAAATTTAGACTTTTCTGTAATTGTCTTTCCTCCTTCTCATCTAGTTAACCTGTATTTAAATTGCTTTTCATATATATTTAGCTAGAAGATAGTAACTATATTACCTTATGTTAGTTTCCAATAAAGTTACTTATTAAAAAAATGCTTTACCTTCAGCAGTGGAGTCTTGTGCACTGGTCGTGCATAGAGGCCAAAACCACAGGTGTTTTCTTTTGACCTACTATATTTTTGGTTATTCCAGATGTTCTGAAGCTTTCCTTGACTCCTTCTTGGCTTTTGGACAATTCTTAAATTTTTTTTATAAACTATCAGAAACATTGTGAGAAGTATCTGTCTCGCCTGTAGTCCTTTCTACTTCCACATTATCCTGCAAACAGTGTTCACCAGGGCACTCAGAAAGTTAATGATTCATCTCTATCTATATAATGATTTAGCATGAATTCTAACAGTACGGTTGAGGAGGTCTTGAGAGTATTTTACATATGGTCACGTATTGACAATAAGAAACCCTTTGAATAGGCCACCAGTTTGGTTCACTATAATTATTGTAGATTTCTTGCCCTTTTTTTTGCTCCTTTTTCGTTACGTATTCAATAGTTGCCACCTTTATCAATTATTACACATAATTTAACTAATGTACTAATTTGTCTATAAACGGCCAATTAGAAGTACGTTGCGATAAAAACGCTCAGTGCGTTCGATCCTTCCCCTCTTCCCGCTCCCGCCACCTTACTTATGAAAGTGTGGATGTGTGTCTGCAGTGGCACTCGCTGTCCAGAGAGGAGCAGGCCAAATACTACGAGCTGGCCAGGAAGGAAAGGCAACTGCACTCTCAGCTCTATCCTGGCTGGTCGGCACGAGACAACTACGTGAGTAACGCATTTCCCCACATCTGATCTCGCTTGAGTAGGAGAAGGTATCAAAATGAGTGCAAGCCCTGCCGGTTTCAGGCCGGTATGACTGTATTGGTTAATTTTAGTGTGTGCACTTTTGATCTCGTGAGCCAGAGTTGTTGAGGTGGTTTTACTTCCGCTGTGAGAAACAGTTTTTAACAGCATTGTTGTATCTGCGCAGGGAAAGCGGAAAAAGAGGAAGAGAGAGAACAAGCCAGACTCAAAACCAGAGGGTAAGAGGCCTTTCTTCTTCCTGACTGCCTGTGTTTGTTTTCTTTCTTTTCTTGTCAAACAATTGAGAGGGGATCTGGTTCTTTATTTGTAATGCAGCAAACTTTACGTTTGACCTGAAACGGAGCATCTCTTCGATTATGTTCGTTTATTTCGTTGCACTTACTAATGTCTTTCCTGCTTTTATGCTTTGACAAGCAGCTTATGAGGTTCAGTGCTAATAGTGGCAGGTATGTTTTATAGCACAGCAACAGTAAATGGCCAGAAATAACACGCATAAGTCCTCCACCCCTCAGTGCACATTTTTTTCTCCGTACATTTTGTGTCATGTTCCTTTTTTTAAATCATACAAGCATATCATCTGAATGAGCAGTAACATCCTCTTTTGCTCGCCTCGTTGTGATGTGGTGACCGGTTGATTTGAGAAATGTCACGTTTCAAAACTTTCACATCTTGTTTGTGTTTTTGTTTTTGCTTTTTAAAACAATTTCTCATTTGCTTCAGTCAGCCGCGGCCTTGTGGCACGCGAAATGAGCGGGTTGATAATTTGGCTCTCTCTCAATCGGCTTTGTTTCCTCGCATCGCAGACTTCTCAATAAGGAGCAAGAAACAGTGCGTGCAGTACTTGCCCTCAGAAAAGATGTGCGACAGCCCGGCGTCGTCTCACGGGAGCATGCTGGACTCGCCGGCCACGCCCTCCGCCGCCCTCGCCTCCCCTGCCGCCCCGGCTCCCACTCACTCCGAACAGGCTCAGCCGCTGTCGCTCACCACCAAACCGGAGGGACGAATGCACCACCACCACTTCTCTGTACCCGGGAAGGCCTCTGGCTCTGCATCCTCCTCGTCCTCCTCTTCTTCCTCCTCTTCCTCCTCCTCCTCCCAGCCTTCCATCGCCATCCCCGTTGGTACTTTGGGAAGCCAGTCAAGCACACCCATCCTCACCCGGCCAATCCCCTTCACCTCCCTGCACCCCTCCATGCTCTCCCCGCCATCCCCCTTCCATCAGGCGGCCCTTCACTCCCATCATTCCCTGTTCCAGTCGCAGCCGCTCTCCCTGGTCACCAAACCAACCGAATGAATTTGCAAAATGTGTTTTCTTTTCTTTTAATTACTTGTGCTGTATATTGCTTTCCTTTAAGAATAGGTATTAGAACAACTTTTTTTCTAAATGACGAAAAGGAAGAAATATTATTGGTCAATATTTGACCGCCTCCTTTTCTACATCTCTCAATGAAAACAAAATGTATTTTTTGTAAAGTTTACTGCAGAACTGGGTTCTTTTTTTTGTTTGTTTGTTTGTTTGTTTGTTTTGTTTTGTTTTCTTTGATGCATTTATCCAATGAACCTCTTGTATAAAAGAACCAATGTACATAAAGTTTCTTTATAAAAGCAAAAAGGAGACAAAAACATTTTCTTTTTAGCCAAAACCTAATTAATGTTAGTATGAAGTTTTCAGTTCTAGTCCTGGCCAATAATTGCAAGCCCTTTTTTTTTCAATTTATGAGTGTGTTCCCCTTCTTTGACATGTTAAATAAACATTTGAAATGGTTTCTTAAAGAAAATGTCTCTGTTTGCCTTTTTACCAGAGCTAGCCCAAGGCACAAGCAAAGTGAGCTGCTGTGCAGGGCCCACAGCCAGTAGGGGGGCCCCAAGAGCACGTTACTTCTCATAGATGAGATGATGTTAACTACAATAAGATAAATCACATAATAAGAGTAAAAAAATAAAAGTTTATTTCATCAAATATAAGAAAAGTCTAAATTTATAGGTTAAGCTAAATAAATGCACAGATAAAATTGGAAGTATAATTGAATTTTTATCTCACATCAGCAAAAACAGATCAAAAAGTTTAATGACTTTTTGGAAAAAACTACATAAAGGACAATGCAGTGATGCACTGTTGAAATTCAGGTCACCATCACACTAACAGCTAAAGAAGAAAAAGAGAGAGATGCCTAAACTAACATAACGTAAAAGAAATTAATTAGATTAAGTGTCCAAACTCATCCTTACTCAGTTTTTTGGGAAATTTGTCCCAAAGGCAGGAACCATAATCACAGGTTGAGATCTCGTGTCCAAATTTCCCAAATTAATTGAGAGTCTATAAACATTTATTTTATTTAGAATGGAAATGAATTAAAGAATGGACTAGACTGATTTATTTTGAGTTGTTGAGTTATTATTAGTGAAAGTTTCCTTACCTGAAGCCAAAAGATGTGATTCGGCAGTGAGTTTGTAGAAAAGTTTGGCGAAAGGCTAACAGGTAGTCAGGCACATTCCAGCTTTATTGTAATTTAAAGCAATTCAAACTGAAAGTGTTTATATTAGTAGGGCACAATTCTACATTAAACATTTATAGTTTTTTATAGACACTTTACAATAAATCTCAGTTGAACAACGTCCGTGTTGTTCCTGACTCCGCGTTGTTCCGTCTCACTTTTTCCAAACTCTGAGACCTGAAAGTCTACAAGGAAAGCGGTTTTGATGCCGCCTGTCAGAAAATCCAGAAGCTTACTCCACTCTTGCCGTACTCAAAGCGGACTGATAGTTGTTGAGGTGGCTGGATACAGATGAAACTTCTCGTAAATATCTGTTAAAAACATTTTAACAGGTAAAAACATTTTAAGTTTGAGTCCTAAATTGCTAAAATCATCTAAAATGGAAGTAGCTGTAAGCCTTTCAACACTTATTCTGTTCACTTTTATAAAAATAGATTGACAAGTAAGGACACTGTTACTGACATAGATTAAATATTTAAACCTTGCTTAAAAAAAAAAAATTCCAATGTTTTTCTTTAAAAATGGGGAATAAAATACAGTTTTTCCCAGAAACATATAAAATCTTAGTCCGCCTCAGCCTGAAACATTTATTTTTAAGAAGGTTTCTTAAACTTGGGAATGCAGCTTGCATTTATTTTGCCATATTATTGACCAACGTTAATAATAATGAACTAAAAACTGTAGTTGCAACGTTAATGAGCAGTTAGATTTTATCACAGCCGTACGGTGAAAAATCTCCACAAGCACTCACACCTGTCATTTTGCTCCTAAACAGAACCTCCCTTATAAAAACCTTGCCGAGGATGGCGAGGAGTTTTAATGTTTAATAAAGCAAAATTAGGCTAACCGCACTGGAAAATGAGAGCCAGAACCCAGAGTGACTAACATCTCAGGCCCAGAATAAATACAAATAAAAGAATTATAGACATCTGCTCCGTCTTAGAGCATAAGATCCCGTAACAATGACAAAAAAGCAGGTCAGCCCCATCCCCGGCTCTGCAGACCCTGCTCGGGTTCTCGATCCCTTTCCTGCACTTTTACAACATCTTTATTCACCGTTTGGCACGTTGCGGAGGCTTTAATTAACTCGGAGGTAATGGGATGGAACTCCTGGGACCTCATTAGGCATTTCAATTAGTGAAAAATACACAAGGTAGGTTACAGTTTTTGGTGGCTTTGGAGATGATGATTGGTGCCAGGGTTGGACCAATTATGTGTGAGCAGAAGGGGAGCTGGCCCAGACGAGCCCACTGACAACTACCCCCGCCCACTTCACTGAAAGTTAAATCAAGATGTAGTCCACAGAAAGATATCACAAATGTGCTAAATATCAATTTTAACACTCGGTTTTGTACTTTTGTTAAACAGAAGATTACTTTTCATATGTAGATGCATTTCAATCCAAAATAACACCATTTAAAAATGATCTTATTTCAATAATCCAGTTCAAAAAATGTAACTCATGCACAGATCTACTTCACAGTGAATTACTTTGAGGGTTTATTTATGTTAAT
Source organism: Xiphophorus maculatus (assembly GCF_002775205.1). Classification (NCBI taxonomy): domain Eukaryota; kingdom Metazoa; phylum Chordata; class Actinopteri; order Cyprinodontiformes; family Poeciliidae; genus Xiphophorus; species Xiphophorus maculatus. The sequence continues at coordinate 23,272,829 of NC_036454.1, forward strand.
TTTGATCATTTGAACAGTTAAATAAACCCCCGAATCCAGTTTCTCTTCAAAATTTTAATATTGCACTAGGTCATTAAAGAAATATTAAAACAGAAATGACCTACACAGTCATGGGAAAGACTGCTGACATTAAAGTTGTCCAGCAGTCACTGGCTCGCGGACAAACTCCACAAGAAAGATGAAGCTGAATTTAATTTACAAAGGCATGGGAGTAAAAGATAAGAGTAAACAAAGAAATGACTGGACTGATCAAAGTCATTTCATTGGATGAAATTTGATTTTACATTTTTTTTCGAAATACTCGACATTTATTTTCGAAATAAATGTCTGATGCTGTGCAGTAATTGATAAGCAGCATTTACAATGTCAGGAAAGAGTATAAAATATGACAGAAGTTAGTTATGGCTACAAGAAAGAATATATGTTTTTTTGCAGCAGAGTGGTCTCTGTCACAATTTTAACTCCTTCTCCTCCTGAAACACCCAGTTGACTGGCAGACTGAGGATGTGTTGCTGCTTTAGAGCCCCCTATGGTGACACCAAACTGTCAGCCGTGTCCTGCTCTGCTTTAAACAATCATTAGCTATAATAAGTCTTTACTTGTTTTCCCCGTTCTGCCTTACATCATTCCAGCCCCAAATCATGGCTGCCTGCTGTGAGCCACTTCACCAATCCATCAGTAAGATTACAGGTAATAAGGTGTCAAAACAGCCAGCAAATCTGCCGCCTCATACATCCAGGATTGTTCCTTTAGTTTTTTCAACTCTTGCTCCATATATACACTTTACATAGGGATTGAGTATTTATGTAAACATACATGAAATTATTTACATAATGCTTCCTTTTGACTTTTCATCATTTGTCACGTTGCAGACTTTTAGATGATGGTCAGACTCAAAATAGTGCACTGTTGTTATGTACGATGAAAAACGTACCTGTGAAGGGAAAGTTTGAAAAGTGTTGCGTTCTGTTCGGCGCCCCTCGTCTTTGCAGAACCACCTTTAGCGTAGTCACAGCGGGACGTTGTTTGGGTTATATTGTTAACAGCTGGCCAGGCATAAAAAAACCTGTAAAAAATAAATAAAAAAAAAACAGTTAAAATAATTGCTGAACATTTTTATTTGAACTATCAGACTGTAGAATGTCTGTAGACAGAAATTTCAAGTTATGTGGCAAATTCTTAATTAGATATGGATCTGGTGTTTGACTAGATCATTCTAACAGTTGCATTAACCTAAACTTTTTCTGACGTTTTTTCTGTATTTTCACAGTTGTGGAAAAATAAATCTCCACCACAGTTTTAAGGCTTTTGCAATCTGTGAGGAACCACACACAGAGTTGGACAAAATGGCTTCAAAAATGGGGAAAAACCTGAACACCAACTGACCAAATGTGGGTTATTCATCATTTGATTTGTTTTGCTTTGAAGTTTGACCACTTGTTAACTACGTATGTTTTTACTTTATTGATTTGGAGGGGGTGTGGGGGTTGTTTGTTTTTGAACACCTTTTGTCTTTATCTATGTTTGGTCCCTCACACAGTATCAGCTTTTCTTACAGGATTGCCCTCTCTGTTCATGCTCTGTTCATGCTCTGTTCATGCTCTGTTCATGCTCTTAGAAACTCTGACCAGCTTCCCAGTCCCTGCTGGATCCGTACAGCATGATGCCACGTTTCACTGTGGGGATGAAGTGCTCAGAGTGTTGTGAAATGTTAGTTTTCACAGCTTGTTGTAGTCAACATTACATCGTGGTGAAAAAGAAAACAAAAAAAACTCAGAATGGTTTCATCTGAGCAACCATGTAGTGGAAAACTTCTTTGCTTAGAATGTCTTCTTGACACTTTTCCATAAAAGTTTATTTTGTTAGATTTTCTGTTTAATTGTCCTTCTCTCTGAGATGTGCATCTCTGCAGCTCCTCCAGAGTTTCCACAAGCCTTTTGTTTGTTTTCTGTGATTAATGATCTTCTTGCCCTCTTGGTTCAGGTGGACAACCATGAGTTAGTAAGTGTCTCATACTCACTCAACATGAAAACTTCATAGCCGGGGATATCATTTCATAATCTTACCATGTTTTAAATTTCTCCATAACTTCCACCCAGGCCTGTCTGCCGCGCTCGCTGGTCTTTGTGATGCTGTTTGTTCCTTAATGTTCTCTTTCAATCCAGCTGGGTCTTCGCAGATCAGCTGGATCTGTACAAAAAAAAAAGAATCACACACAGATGGCCTCCTTTTACTGTAGACATCTGGAAGGTGATTTAATTGAATGGTGTCATAATAGAAGGAACTGAATATAAATGGATGACGTGATTTAAAAAATCCTTGCATCAATGTCACAATTATGCACCAGTTTGTTGTTGGTATATCTCATAAAAAAATCCAGTAAAATACATTAAAGTTTGTGGTTGCAACGTTTGAAAATGTAAGAAGTACCCCTGCGAGGCACCATGTGCAGCACCTCTTCGTATATCTGATCTCTAAGTCGAAAAGGAACCTGTAACATCTAAATGATGATCGATTTGATTTGATGATTGAAATCAGCTGCAGGGTTTGCGCTGATCTTTTTTTTTTATGTGTCTGGATGCCGCTCCTCTCAACATCTGCCATGTAAGCACGAGGTCAGATTTAATTCATGTTAATTTTTGCTCATTAGAGTCCTGCAATCTCTTGCCAGGATTGCTTCTTTTTTTCCCCAGGTTTTGCTTTGATCTCGGATTTATTCCAGGCTAACCATTTCATTTCACACGTCCTGAAGCTGCTCATAGAAAGTCGCGCTGTATTAATGCAGACCTCTGTTCAGATCAGCAACCACAAGTGTAATCAGAAAGACTCGATTCTGCTATCGACTACGTGACCTTATAGTCCCACTAATAACAGGATGCGGTGCTGGCGTCACATGCGGTTTCCTAAAGTGATATTAATTGATTGTTTCTGTAGCATTCACCGAGCTTAGCAAGACTCAGCTGGTGCCTTTGTGACGACAGGTATGGCTCGCTGTGAGCTTAAGACTCTCCTTAATGTATTATTCATACCCGTTTGACCTTAAAGATGGAAATGCAAATGGGTGTCAAGAATGAGAGGGATCATTGGACTTTTCAAATGTCAACTAGCCTGCCACAATTAAAACATATTCATTACAACAACCCACAGGTCCCCCGCACCCAGCTGAGATGTAAAACACCTCCAATTAACATTTAGATCATTATCTCCTCTCTAAAGCCACTGCACATGTTCAGGCGCAGCACTGTTACAGGTATCACAGGGAGAGGCGAAGGGATCAATGAGTACTATTTTATTTCTGAGAATAATAATAATAATAAAAACACTAGCCTGGCAAAGAATATAGCTGCACTTGCTGGGAAACCTTTTCAATTAGCAAGAGTTGAATGATCTGCTGAACTGTTGGTAGTTTTGAAATGTGCAGCATGTATCAATACTGCCATCTGTTGGTGGAGTCAAATATTGACACAGCCTCTTCGTTTTGAGGTCAGTCTGCGCCATGTCACTTTTCAGCCACATGATCGCAGTACTGACAAATTTTGATGGATTTTGGAGTAAAATATGAGAAGTGATCAATGAATTGAATATACCTCCTGTATTATTATTATTATTACTGTTGTTATTAGTAGTAATAGTAGTAGTAGCAGTAGTAGTAATAGTTGTAATAGTAGTAGTAGTAGTAAAAAATATTACCTTAGGGTTCTCATTAGAATTTTGAAGTAATATTTTTGATTTTACACGTTTTATCAGACGGAATAAAAAATTCTGATCAAAGTTTGTTTTATTTAGTTATTCGCATTTTGAGTTAAACTGCGTCTTTACAGAAAGTGAGTGCATAAAGAGCATGAAAGTAGATTTCCACACTAATTGAAGCTCCTGCATTACACTTTCAATGAGGACACCAGTGTCTCATTGACTTGCTTTTAAATGTTTTTGGGGTGACAATTAAGGGGTTAATAAAATAATGTTTCAGGTTCCTGGTCCCTTCCTCAGACTGACAAACTGTACGTGCAGACTCAACACCTCAGCAATGCCTCTAATGACATGACACATCATCACCTATAGCTTTAATCCCTCTCCTCTCCTATTTAGGTTGAAAGTGATCTTTTATTTGACCAACATGTTTACTCTGACTGGAGGTAAGATTATTGTTTCTATAAAAATAACAGTGGAAACCTGCAAGCAGCTGTTTAGCAATTGCTAGAAAGGCTTAGAAGAAGTGAATGGAAAGAATTTCCCACTAATTATTTAGAAGAGTATAAATAATCTTCAACCTTTCTTGTACATTTTCATTCAAATGTACAAGTTGATCAAATCGATTTCTGAAACTATTTTGAGAAATGCCTGCTTTATTTAGTATGAGAAAAAAACAACTTCTTGGTGGAATGAAAGTACATAATATGTAAGATTTGTCTTTATCAAATAAACTTTTGATCTGAGGCAGCTTCAGTCAGCAGACACCTGAATTATCTTAAAATGTTTTTTCTGGATATGTTAGGAGGAAATTCACCAGTGTCCGTTTAGTCTGAATCCTGTTCCTTATCCAGGTTGTGCTCTGCTGAGCAAGGAAGGGCAAATATACAAAAGGAGGATGTACTGTACATGTAGCATGTCTGGATCTGGACTTAATTCAAATATTCGTGTTTCTTTTAACATTTGCGAACCAAATTTAACAAAATGCAACAGCTGTGTCCTTTCTTCCTCACACCAAATACCTGTTTGGACCACAGACCACCAATGCTGCTCTCTAACCAATGTCTCAGTTTTATCAGGAAAGGGGAGTTCTTAATTCCTCAGTATGCCAATAATCCCACAGATATCAATATATAGACATTTAAGGAGCTTAGATCCTTTCAGTCTTTGACCAAAGGTTGTATCATAATCTTGTTACCACGGAAGCAATAATCATGTAGGCTGTCTAATACAACACCTAGTAAAAGTATTTCTATATCTTGCACTTTTTAACATTCGGTCACATTACAACCACAAGCTTCAATGTATTTTGATTAGATATTTTTTGACAGACCAACACCAAAAGTGAGGACTGTGCCATGTTTTAAACCCTTTCTCAGTCTGCATGTTTAGGGTCGGTGGTGAGCTCTTGTTCTTTGTATTTAACTTAAGTTGTGCACTTGTTGGAGATCATTTTTGGGTATAGGATCATTTTGTTGCTCACTCCCGGTTTTTCCAATACACAGTTAGTAGTACTTATTTGGATATTGTTTTAGTGTTAGTCTAACTCTTGGCTTGGTAAAATCCTTTTTTCTCTGTGTTAATGTCTCTGTTTGTTTATCATTTTCCTGCAGCTCTTGCATTCAGTTTCTCATTCAGTGGCACAACAATCCACTGATTAGCCTCAAACTCCTCCCCAGTTGTCATCAACTGCTAAGTTTATTTACTTCCTTATCTGATCATTCGGTAGTCTTCCTGGATTCCCTTGTATTGAGCTCAATTCATGATCACATCAAGTTATCAGCTTCCTGTCCCTGCTGAAAAAGAAATATCCTCACAGCATGATTCTGTCACCACCATCTTTGAGTTCTGTAAATGTTCATTCTTGGTCTCATCTGAGCAGAGCACTTTCTTCCATGTTTGCAGTGTGTGCCCAGTATTGCTTTGGGCACACTGCAAACAGGAACTCTGAATCATTGCTCTTCTTGCCACTAGGAATTCAGATGAATACGTGTAATGTTTACAAATTATTTCACCTGAGCTGTGGATCTCTGCAGCTCCTTCAAAGTTATATGCTTTTTGGATCAACTGGATCAACTGTTATTTTAAAATTGGCTTCTCAGGTAACATTTTGTATTTTAAATTTAACAACACTCAATTACATATTTTGTCTCTATCTTGCATGAACAACGATACATACAGGATGTGGTGTCAAACAGAGGGAGTCTACTGATCTCTGTCAGTACCTGGACACTTGCCTGTAATTATCTGTCACTCAGGTGAAATGTCCTCGGTTAGACTATACTCTGTTATAATAATAATAATAATAATAGTACTAATAATAATAAATTAAACAGTTTTCTAAATTTCTATACTTTCCAAAATTAAAATACAATTAGCAAATTACTTACATACATGTTTTGTGTATGGAAAGTCTTGTACATGGAAAGAATTACAAATGTGAATCAAATTTGTAATATTTCTCTGACCAATCTTTGCTGCTCATAAAGGGTTACATTATGAGGCTGTGATTGGTCAGGTGACTGAATGCCTAATCAAACTGATCTACGTCTAAACACACAACTGGAACACGGCCACTCTTTTCTATGAAGCCCTTTTTTGCTAGTTATGCGAAACATGTAATGATTAGCTAAGTCACCATAAATGGTAAATAACTGCAGTTCAAGTACACCTCGCTGCAGCAAACAGAAAGGGGCTGGGAGGGATCACTGTCAGTCTCATTACCTTATTTGGTAATGGGACCATTGCACTCCGGAAGTGAAGGGGGCGCTATTTCCTATATTATCCGCGGCCTGCCGTTTTTATTTTTATTTTTTAAAATCTGTGATATACTGTGTCTTCACCTTTAGGAATGATTTTCACTCTCAGCATGTATTTGAACTTCTCTCTTTTATTTACTTCAGTGCAGCTCACAGTTTTTAACGAATTCTGTAGCTTTCAGTGCACTTCTAAATCTGTTCCTTAGTCCCATCTTTTTGGGCCTGCTACTGCCTCTAGTGACGTGGGGGTGGCAACTGAATTAATTTAATTACATTACTAAATCAGAATACCACAACGTTTTTATTATTTATTATTAATTCTGGCATTACTGGACCCGTAAAGGATAAATTCCCTCACAAAAGAGCATACCTTTTCATTTTCTTAAGAAGTAGAGCTAATTAAATGAGATAAAAAAAAGACCTGAAAGTGATTCCAGTTTCACTTGATGGCCAACCTGTTGAAACTGTGGCAAAGTTTAAATTTCTTGTGTCATTCCTGGACAGTCAGCTCAACTTTGCTGAAAACACTGGCTATATCTTTAAGAACTGTTCTCAGAGACTCTATCTTTTAAGAAGACCCAGTGATCTTAGGGTTGCCCAACTTGAGGTTGTGTACAACCTGTAGTTAGGTATAGGTTGTTGAGATAAAATGTTAAAACTTAACGTTCTAACTTGAATTCTAACTCAACTCAAGTTAAAAAAAACATTTAAACTCAAGTTTTAACTTTTCATTTCTTCAGCTCGTTTGGCCACATAAGCTGCAGACTAACAATCTTTTAAGAATACTTTCAATGGCGGGTAAAATAGCAGGTAAATAGTGGTGAAACCAAAAAGAACTCTGTCTCAACTGTTTTCTGAAATAACATGAAAGATGGCAAGAAATATCTTAGCAGAGAGCATCCATCCTCGTTTTTTGTCAACTTGAACCTTTGAGCTCATGAAGGTGTTACTGTGTTGCTCTGGCAACTAAGAACATCTATTAGAGGTCATTTATTGACAGCGCAATAATTATTCTTAACCAAACTAAATGATAACATTTACCTATAGCTTGTTAAGTGTTTTGCTCTATAGACCCTTTTCACAGTGACGTCAGACAATGGCCGCCATAACTCAAAACTGGGTATCTTTACTTCCGGTGTGATTTTGCCTTGGGAACCAAGCTGAAAACTTCCCGCATTCTCATAATCTTAAGGATATAATAAAAGGTAAGTTTAATAATAACAGCATTTAAGTGTTAGATAGCTGTTACTAATCATTGTAAATTCACCATTCTCTATCTGTGTATAAAATAAACAGCCTCCGATCGAGAGTAAACCACCTAGCAGCAGCTTTAGCCACATTTAGGAAAAATATACTCTCTGTCAGCGCTGTAACGTTTAGAGGTTCACTCTCTGTATTTTATAAAACGGTGTTTACGTGCTAGATAACCGTTATCAGTCATTGTCAATTTACCATTCTCCAACTGTATTCAAAGGAACCAGCTTCCGATCATGAGTAAACCAGCTAGCAGCAGCTTTAGCCACAGTTAGGAAACATATACACCGCCGCCTGTCAGTGATGTAACGTTTAGAGGTTCATTTTCTGTATTAATGGAAAATAAAGGGCAGCTTCCAACAACGTTGTTTAGAATAGTATTTTAAATATTGACTTAAAAGATTTACATGCATCATTCACATATTCTGATGTGATTCATAATTTCTCTTTTTGTTTTTGCCCGGAAAATAAATACACAAGAAAATATTAATGTGCAATGATTTGGATAAATAACTTTAATCTGATTACTGGATTTGAAATACGAACTCGTTAGATTATTCGTTACCGAAAAAGTGGTCCGATTAAAGGCATTACAAAGCAGCGGCGGCACCGGACATCTCTGCTTATAACAAACAAATCCCTATTTTATGGGGTGAGTGGCAACTCCAGTCTATAATTTAATAATCTGATCAAGATTAGAGCCTAAAACGTTATAGTTCAAAAACAGTAAAAAGTTCTGGTTAAGGAACAGTTATGTCACGTAGTTAGCTAGCTAACAAAATTCACTAATGCTAAGCTAACGGTTACGCAAAACAAAAATACCTACCTTCATAGTCAAACAGGTATTGTTCGGTGAAGAATTTGTAGCCTTTGTCTAATTTAGATTTTTTTGTCACAGAGAACTGGTTTGCAAATCGTGATATATCTTCAAATCTTATTTTAGGCAAATGTTTTAGAGACTGTGTAAACTCCATGCTCCGGTGATCTGTCTGATCAACATATGCTGTCAGATTTATACATCTCTCTCTCTCTCTCTCTCTCTCTCTCTCTCTCTTTCTCTATATATATATATATATATATATATATATATATATATATATATATATATATATATATATATATATATGACATATATATATATATATGAAATAGACAACTTTATCATTACTTACTATGTACACCGGAACTAAGGATACACAGCTTCGAGCCAAAACGGAAGTTGTGTGACGTCATGTGAAAAGGATTTATCGTTTTAGAGTCGAAGAAAAATTACCACATTGATAAACTAAATAGTTCCATCATATTTTTTCCTATATATAACACTCTACCAATAAAATGTCTCTCAGAATAATATACATGGCACCGTAAAAACAAAAATGTGAATTTTTGCTTGTATCGGTTTAACAGCCCTGGTTGTAACAACCTGGGTTGTTATTCTTCTGTACCTAAATCATTTGTTTGTTATTAGCTGTTGCTCAATTAAATTTCTTATGTATACATTGAAAATTGTTTTTTTTATTATAGTTGATCAAGTTGTTTTTCCATGTCTCCTTATTTCTTTTGTTCCTCCTATAATTGATGGAGATATATAGATATTATTTATAATGTAAAAGAATATTGTTTAAATGTCACGCAATTAGCTCTACATCCTTAAGGAAATTAAACTATATGGTGTTTTATAAGATAATTTATCTTATACGGTACCAGAAATGCCGAAATTAATAATAAATAATAAAAACGTTGTGGTATTCTGATTTAGTCATGTAATTAAATTAATTGTGTTACCACCCCACGACACTAGAGGCAGTAGCAAGCCCGAAAAGATGCGACTAAGGAGCAGATTTAGAAGTACACGAAAGCTACATAGTTTGTTAAAAACTGTGACCTGCGCTGAAGTAAATAAAAGAGAGTAGTTCAAAAACATACTGAGAGTGAAAATCCTCCCTAAAGGTGAAGACATATCACAGATTTCAAAAGAAAATAAAAACGGGAGACCGCGGATAATATAGGAAATAACGCCCCCTTCATTCCGGAGTGCAATGGTCCCATTACCAAATAAGGTTCATAGCTTATTTGGTAATAATAAGGTATGAATCTTATTATTGAGACTGACAGTGGTCCGTCTCCGCCCCTTTCTGTTTGCTGCAGCGAGGTCCTTCTCCTGCAGTTTGATCTCCATTTCCAGTCACCAGATCGGATGAAGCAGCATCCATGTAATACATGCATTCAACCAGTAGGGGGCGGAAAACAACTCCTCCTGTTTGGTGGAGCAGCAGAAGAAAAGCGGTTTATACACGGAAGCAAAACCGCGACGTAAATCGTACAAACTGTCCTGACACGTTTGTTTCTTGGGATTGAGTTGAGAGGACTGGACAGATTAGATTATACAGATTTGGCTTACATTTCACCGGGTGGTGGACGCAGCGGACACAATGCGGACGGCTTTGTTGTCTCTTTCTATTTTACTGCTCTGCGTGTTGGTCGCAGGTGAGTGAAAGTTTGTGTAGTTTAAATTAAAGTTTGTGTAGTTTAAATTATTTAGTATTTTAGTTAGAAATATGAGTCACTGTTACGGAAACCAAGTGTTGCGTCTGAGCTAATATGAGCCATAGGTTTGTGTTATTTTTTTTTATTACGTAATGTGGCTGTTGGTAAAAAAAAAAAAAAAATGCACAGTGAGATTTGACAACAAGCATGTTGAATAAGAAAATTTCAGAAATGCGGATATCCCCCCAAAAGCTGCCATATTATCAGGTAATTACAAACCAGAACGACCTGAATGCTCAAACTCATTTAAATATAGTTAGTCAACAAGTTATTAAGGTCACTTTTTCACTTCGGTCAAGCCAGTCGACTTTATATTTATAGTGAAAGTAAGAATATTACCATGAGCACATTGCAAAATGATCTCAAGGAATTGGGGCTGAACAACAGTGTGGTCATAAGAGAACAATGTTAGTCAGGAAAAGTTTTTTAGTTGCAAGGGAGCATAAGGAATGGAGTCTGGAGCAATGGAAGAAGATTAGGTGGTCTGATGAGTCCATACATATCCGCCTCAGGGTAAGAAGAGAAGCAGACAAAAATGATTTCACCCATCTTGTGTCTTCTGTACAAACTTCTGGGCGGTGCTGCGATCTGGGGTTGCTTCAGTTGAGTCAGGTTTAGGTTCAACAACATCATGTGGCCAAAGAAGGAGGTCAGGTGACTCTCTAAATACAAGTTATTTAATCAAAGGGGGGATTCTTCCCTCATGGCATGAGCTTATTCCAAGATAACAATGCCACGATTCATTGGGCAAAAATTGTGAAAGAGTGGTTCACGGAGCACGAGACATCGTTTTTGCACATGGATTGTCCACCACTGAACCTTAACTCTATTGAGAGATTGTTAGTGTTCACACATTTTGTCTCCAAGGTTTAGAATCACAGCAGATGCACAGGACAGAAAGCCTCATCTCCTAAATCATGTGCAGTAATAAACAATAAGATTAAATTTTAATGTCTTTTTTTTTCACTAGTGTGACAATTATTTCACAGCTTCACCTGAGTGTGGTTTTTGTTTTGCCATTTTCTTATGGCTCATTATGCTGAAAAATAATCAGCTTTCAAACAAAGAAGTTGAAGTGTTATTAAATCATGTATTCACAGAGAATAAAAGAAAACTAGAGACCAAGCATTAATACTTACAGCAGGGTGACAACTATTTCAAACTGTTATTTTAGAAAATACTGTGACACAGTCCGCCTCATAGACTAAATGAACAGAAGCACATTGCAGTTTAAATATTTGCCTTTAAATGACTTTGATGGACTTCTCAAGTTACCGGAAAGAGGCAGAATGTAGATTATTTCCTGTTCTAGATGCAGACGCCCACTGATGCAATCTGCGTAGTCAAGTAGATCATTCAAAGACTGTCACTAATCCAGTATACGACAAATGTTTCAGTTGCAGATTTAAAACATAATGTGCATAACTACAATAAAAAAATAGACCTTTAGCTCAGTTCACCTTATCCATATGCATTGCTGTAAAAAATGGTTTGGCTTTTACAGCTTTCTATTGTTATTGCTTTTTGTACATGTTTAATATCATTGTATAAATGTTATCAAGGATCACCTAACTAAATGTAAATGCAGATTTTATATTATTATTGAATCTATTAAGGATAAAACAATTTGCATCTTAACCCTAATGTGTTGGCTACACATCAAGTGGTTACAATAACTGCCAATGTGTCTTTATCATCGGTGTGCGTGAATTTTGGCCCTCTCTTATTTGCCGAATTGTTTTAAAGGTAACACATCATTATTTAAAGTCCAGACTTTGACTACACCATTCATTTTGTTTGTTAGAACTATTCAGAGTGACATATTACAGTACCTTACAATCCCCTTGGGATTAAGGATACAGACTAAGGTTACAGACTTTCCAAACTTTCTGGTTGAGAGCAGAATTCATTTTTGTAAACAATATTTTGTCCAGGTGCTAAAGCAGTCGACAACCATTGCACTGCTGCCACCATATTTAGTTTAGGTAGGATTATCCTTTCCTGAAACAATGTTTCACACCACATGTAATGGAATACACACCTTCAATAGTTTTCCACTTTTGTCTAATCAGTCTTTTAGAGTTTTGATATCATTAAAGAGACAAATGTTTTTGTACTTTTTGCTGCTAGTTGTAGTATTTTTATGATTTTTTTTTTTATTGTACAGGTCAGACAGTTGGGCTTAGGCATGGCTCATGAAGTTTTGTGGTAATTCGATTAATTGATGGTTTAACAAGGGGAGTAGGTGCTTCTTTCACATAGGGCCAGCTTGTCTTGGGTCGCTTTTTTTACTTGATGAATAAAATTGCCATTTAATAACTGTTTTAGAATTATCAAGTTTATTTTTCTCTGATATTATGTAAGTTTAATGATCCAAAATGTTTACGTGTGATTAAAAATAGAGGATACTGTATGTTGTGGCCATTTTTGTTGAGTTTTTATATGGTCTGTCCACTGTTGTTTTTTCTTTAAAAACTTAAGACTATAGTTAAGCTAATTTTGTATCTAAATCCGTAGTTAACTTTTAGATTGAAAATTAATTAATTAATTTTTGATAACGTTTTGATCCTCTCATTAAAAGACTAAGATGTTAACCATTTGGGTAACCTAAGCCAAATGCTGCCTCACAAAGTTTAATCCTTTTTTGATCATAGTAGCAGTTTTTTCTTCCTTCCAGCAAATTTATGACACTGTCAATACTTTTTATCACGTAGGTCAAAATGAACTTCACTAATAAATGATGATTACTCATTCCCTCTAAAACTAATAGTCCTCATTTCATTGCGGGAGTCATTCCAAACTTAAGACAGATTTTTTTCTCAAAATCTGTCATTTTATGATTTTTTTAAATCATTCTTTTTAAAAATTGGTTTCTGTCAGTACATTTTCTTTTACCTCAACTTTCACTGATGATATTGTTTAAAGTTGTGTCCAGCGTCACTCAAAGAGTGTTAAGTTTTTTCTATACATTCATACTTTGATTTTGGATAATGCAGTGAGCAAATTAGGATTGCAAATAAAATATGCAGTAAAAATGTGAAGCATAGTACTCAGGGTATGGTACTTATTTTACCTCACTTTCTGTAAGTGTAGATTACAAATGACTGTGCAATGCTGTATAGTGATGTCTTGAGTATTTTCAGTTTATGTCACCAAGAGCTGACTTCCTTGCATTAGAAAATACTTCCAGAATGAAATGTCATAATGAAGCCTTGGCAAAGCCATTCGATTAACTTGTACATTAACATGATATCAGGACTTTTAATTTTAATTACACCGATACTTTCATTGACACAGACTCATTTCTCATGTCTTTGTTGTTTTTGCATTTATAATTTTTCATATTTATTTGTTCAAAGCAGTTTGTCGCTCCAGTAGTTAATGTAAAATGATACTTTGATGCAGTTTTTGGTAGGCCTGTCGTGATAAACAATAAATCAATTGATCGCACAATAAATTAAAACTATAAACCTCATTTTAATTATCGGCATTATCGTCTCTTCCGGCCTGTTTCTCTTTCTGTTAATGACACCTAATGAAAAAAGGCTCAGCTCCGGTGCTCTCCACTGACTCCTCCCTTCCTCATTTCCTTAGTGTAAAACGAAGCGCACACTGCACGATCTTAGAGTTTTCAGCCGATTGTCGGCCCATTTTCAAAACCTGACAGTCCACACATTAGCCGACAGAAATCCTAGGTAAAACGGTTCGATCGGGTTCGATCCTGCCGTGTGGTGTCCAACAATGGGCACCAAATAATGGCTACAAGTCCAGTTAACTAATTTTAAAACCAGGCATTAATCAATGCTTTACTACAATCTTCCTGCAATGCATGTTGCTCTAGTGTCAGCGTAAAGTCCTGACTGAATGAAAATCATTATAACCTATTTACGTCCCTTATGTCACGTTAACGAAGGTTTATCAACTGTGGTAGCAATTTCGCTCCAACTCCTCCCCTTGTCATTTCTATATTCTTTGCACCAAATGTTGAATAAACATTAATGTTGTTTCCACATATCATCTCCAATGTCCGCTGGACTACAGGTTGCGCCGTGTCAGCTGTTTGGGATTCCTCTCCGTAATTTCCCCTCAGAAAGCACTATTGCATCAGGTAGTCTGATGTGCCCATCTTCTCTATTTAAATCTAATTATTACTGAAGGGCAATATGATATACAGACTTCATAATCTGCAGTCTTGGTTGAATGCAGTATTTATTTCCACTTTGGCTTTATGTTGTTTAGTTTTTAATTCAAGTACATTTTTTGTTAATGGAGACTGAGAATATATTTTATTATTGTTTTTGGTTGTTTTGTTTAGTTTGTTTTAGTTTCCAGTGTTAAGTGTTCTTTTGAAAATAAAGTGTATCTATCTTTGGCAGGAAATCACATGCATTATTACATCATTTCCATTAAATCAGTGTAAAAAGGTCTTCAAACAATATTATCGTTTATCGCAATAATTTTTGAGACAATTAATCGTTGAGCAAAATTTGTTATCGTGACCGGCCTAGTTTTTGATCTACCAATGGCAGAATAATTTAGAAGGTTCTTCCTGTTTCTTTTCTTGTCTATAGCATTATTTGTGCCACCAACTTGAGTGCTGCAGTGACCAGTCTGCATATGCAGTGAGACTGATCTGAGCATGTATATCTCTGTGAGTGAACAATAATTTCAGGGGTGTGCATTTAAATCTCACACAATCTCAGTCAATAGTGTTCTGGCATACACTCAACTCTTGAGAATCCTCGCTCCGCCACATTCGTGTCAAAGTTAAGATGTCTACTTGACTCTGTACGCTGTATGTGAACGTACAGGCAAAGCTCTTGCTCTGAGTGCTCTCAGATGATGCTCAGAGGAAGAAGCTAAGATTTGGCCCAACTTGATTTTGAGGCATAATGTAACAAACAATAAGAAGAGGGGCAGCACAAGGAGAATCTAGACAGGAGATTAATCTTTATCTCGAGCAAAAATTTTACTTTTGTGTACATGCCTTATCTATTTTTTATTAGGAATGTTATGATTACTAAAACTATAACATTCTATGAGCTGAATGTTTTGGTGCCTACCCCAGGCATTTGGGCCAAGAAGTGGGCAGGACATGTTTTGTTTGTTAAATGTCTGGTTGGATGATAGATTTTTTAGGATTTTCTGAATTTGAAGGATCAGATTAGGTTCACTTACTTATCGGTTAACTTTTGCAAGAAATCAAGTTGGAAGGACATTCAGCAATAAACGAGCTGTTGCCATGCGGGAGGTTTCCGTGATATTTTGTATTTAATTGCTTCTTTTTCTTTTCTCAGGGGCTCCAACAGATGTCAAAACACCGGCATCAACAATTGATCCTCCAAAAAGTAATTCTGGCAGTGACAAGGGAAATACTGGAGGGATGCATGGAAACAGTGCTGTAGCTGGTGACTCTCACAAAAAAACAGCCGATACGCAGGGAAAGAAGAGTGGAACTGGTGACACCGAGAAAGACACAAATCCAGCCGATACGCAGGGAAAGAAGAGTGGAACTGGTGAAACCGAGAAAGACACAAATCCAGCCGATACGCAGGGAAAGAAGAGTGGAACTGGTGACACCGAGAAAGACACAAATCCAGCCGATACGCAGGGAAAGAAGAGTGGAACTGGTGAAACCGAGAAAGACACAAATCCAGCCGATACGCAGGGAAAGAAGAGTGGAACTGGTGAAACCGAGAAAGACACAAATCCAGCCGATACGCAGGGAAAGAAGAGTGGAACTGGTGAAACCGAGAAAGACACAAATCCAGCCGATACGCAGGGAAAGAAGAGTGGAACTGGTGAAACCGAGAAAGACACAAATCCAGCCGATACGCAGGGAAAGAAGAGTGGAACTGGTGACACCGAGAAAGACACAAATCCAGCCGATACGCAGGGAAAGAAGAGTGGAACTGGTGAAACCGAGAAAGACACAAATCCAGCCGATACGCAGGGAAAGAAGAGTGGAACTGGTGAAACCGAGAAAGACACAAATCCAGCCGATACGCAGGGAAAGAAGAGTGGAACTGGTGAAACCGAGAAAGACACAAATCCAGCCGATACGCAGGGAAAGAAGAGTGGAACTGGTGAAACCGAGAAAGACACAAATCCAGCCGATACGCAGGGAAAGAAGAGTGGAACTGGTGAAACCGAGAAAGACACAAATCCAGCCGATACGCAGGGAAAGAAGAGTGGAACTGGTGAAACCGAGAAAGACACAAATCCAGCCGATACGCAGGGAAAGAAGAGTGGAACTGGTGAAACCGAGAAAGACACAAATCCAGCCGATACGCAGGGAAAGAAGAGTGGAACTGGTGAAACTGAGAAAGACACAAATCCAGCCGATACGCAGGGAAAGAAGAGTGGAACTGGTGAAACCGAGAAAGACACAAATCCAGCCGATACGCAGGGAAAGAAGAGTGGAACTGGTGAAACCGAGAAAGACACAAATCCAGCCGATACGCAGGGAAAGAAGAGTGGAACTGGTAAAACCGAGAAAGACACAAATCCAGCCGATACGCAGGGAAAGAAGAGTGGAACTGGTGAAACCGAGAAAGACACAAATCCAGCCGATACGCAGGGAAAGAAGAGTGGAACTGGTGAAACCGAGAAAGACACAAATCCAGCCGATACGCAGGGAAAGAAGAGTGGAACTGGTGAAACCGAGAAAGACACAAATCCAGCTTATACGCAGGGAAAGAAGAGTGGAACTGGTGAAACCGAGAAAGACACAAATCCAGCCGATATGCAGGGAAAGAAGAGTGGAACTGGTGAAACCGAGAAAGACACAAATCCAGCCGATATGCAGGGAAAGAAGAGTGGAACTGGTGAAACCGAGAAAGACACAAATACAGCCGATACAAAGGGAAAGCACCCTACAGGTCATCAATCTGACAATCCAGGGGATTCAAGAACGATGGAGGATGAGAACAGTCATTTCTTTGCCTACTTCGTCACCGGAGTTGTGCTGGTGGTCGTTCTCTACATCGCTAAGCACAACAAGCGCAAGGTACTTTAAACATACAATGAAACTGAACTTTATGTAACTCCATATTGTTGTGTGAAGGAGCCCTGAGCACAGTTAGACTACAGTTCTCTTATTGACAACTAGTCTATAGGAACCTACAGCTACTTTTTGTAAAAAAATTGTAATTTTTTTATTTATTTATTTTTTATCCAGATTATTGCCTTTGTTTTGGAAGGGAAGAATTCCAGATCCACACGTCGACCTAAATCTTCAAATTACCAGAAGCTGGAACAACATGTAAGTTGTAGCAACACTGAATTACGACAAACCATCCTACTGCACAAACTCAGTCTGAAGGAGAAAATCTTTACCTTTTTATTTAGAAAAGTCTTTCTACAAAATGTGACATTGTATATTTTTATGTTTAATTTTTTTTAAGAATCAATTGACATAATGAGAGATTGAAAGAACAACAATAAAGAACAGTTTGCAACTGAGTTATGCTTTAGCTTTATTCTGAGAGGGGAATAAAAAGGGAGTTGGAAAGAAGTATTGATCTGCCGACTTTTAGAGCCACCACAGTCACAAAACAGGATAAAGGTCCTTATTGCGTCTAAAGTCGAGCTGTTGCCACTTACACTTACTGAACTAACTGGATCTCTGCAGCTATTCAGTTCGGACCTCATTCCTCTCGGCTTCATTAACAGAGAATTTGTAGCAACTGATTTGAATGGGCTCTCTGTCCTGGCCCAGGTAACTGGCTAGGCGGGTGGTTCCAGTCTTTGGACCACACTGGAACAGGATTAACAATACGACAAGGGAAGCACCTCTGGATAACATGCTAACATGAATATCAAGAACCGCTTCATCAGGAGCCAGAAGCAGGCGTACTGGGAGCAGCAGCTTATCAAAACATTGCAAATGGTATTTTAAAACTATCAAGTTTAGCTTGAGTTCCAATTGTTTTGTTTTTTTTCTTTTCAACTTAAAATGAAAAAACAAAAATGCTAATAATCTGATGGTAAAAGTGTTCATGCAGCATTGTTTAAATTAACATTTAAACGATGTTAATTTAAGGTGAGGATTTTAGAGAATTTTTTTACAGGGATAATACTGGATAGTACCTCCATGCAAAACTGTCCTTCCAATATCACTAAAATACAAAAAACATTAAACATTTATTATGAAGTAATAACAAAACTCTGTCTGGTCTTTTGGGTGATGGAATCCAAACCAGTTCTTCTGCATGACCTTTAGTGGAAAAGCCAAACATCTGACCATGATGAGACAAAACCTACTTGATGTACTCTATTTTCCAGTCTGAAGCCCCAGATAAACTTGTTGGGAGGAGACATCAAGAGCGACTGATCGACCAATCAGAAATGGACTTATATTACCTTGAGCTCTATCTGGTTTTAGACAGCTAGTGCAAAAAAATAATGTTGTTGTAGTACAGTGAAAACGTATTTTTATGTTTATAGATTTATTTTTTTTTGTTTTGTCACACTTAAAGGTTTCATTTCTTTAAACACATTTTAATATCAGACAAGCATAGCCAGAATGAAAAAAAATAAAACACCATTCAAATGATTTCATTTATTAAACCAAAGAAACTGTCCAAACTGACCAGGCCCAGCAGTGTTTTTTATTTTTAATCAAATGGGAAGGTTTTTGAGCATGTACAGTTTGTTTAAGGTCAGTCGCAGTTTAATCTAGACTTTAACTAGGCCGCTCCAAAGCCTTCAATTAGTTTTCCTCTTTTGATTCTTTAATTTGAAATTCATAGGTGGACTTCAAAATTCATCCGGGTGCTGAATCAATAAAACACTCCCAGACCATCACACTGCCACCGCCATGTTTAAGCATTGTTATGATGATCTTTTTCACCACCTGCGTGGATGAGAGGCTCATCAAATCCAATCAAATTTTGTTGACTTTCAACTATTTTTCTTTCAGATGTGATCCAAAGCTGCCCAGAGAAGCTGAGAAAACGGCTTTAGTAGACTGCGAGTGGATACAAATCATGGATCTACAGTAAATATAATGACCTGTTAAATGGACATTCTTCTATTCTTGACTTCTAAATGTTGAATGACTATGCAGACGACACTGATGCCTTATTGGGAATTGGAGGAAGTTAGAGGGGGCTGAGGTGGAGGGGAGTAAAAAAAGGAAGTTATGTGAAATAGGCTTGCATTAAAAAAAGGAAGTTATGTGAAATAGGCTTGCATTAAAAAAAGGAAGTTATGTGAAATAGGCTTGCAGTATTTTGCACTGCTTTTGCAATCTGGCCTGTCGAAGGCCCTCACTCAGGGTGTAGAAGTAGCAAATCAGTTGTCTGCACTTCCGTCTTATTTTATGATACTGGACAGATTTCAACATGCACCTGAATAAGTCGTCAATGTCATGTTTCTGTTTAAATGCCTTTATTTGTGCTGTTTCCTTAAACAATCTGTTTTGGAACCACTGTTAAAATCTTGTCAGTCCAGATATAGCATGCTTGGCCAATGGTGACTTTTGGGTGTTTTTTGTTTTTTTTGTCTCAACTTATACCACTTGATGGGTTGGATCTGTTGTCCGCAATATATTGCTTCTACCTTAAATTGCATTTCTAGGGTGGGATTTGGCTGCAGCCTCTATGTTTTGGTTCTTTCAGGAAAAAGATTGCTCTGTACACATGACATGACCACTAAAATAAGAAGTTTGTTCTTTCAACTTGAATGGATTTGTTTTTGTATTTAGAAAAAAATGCCATACCTGTGCCAAATGATTTAAGAAAATATTGTGATTTATTGTGCTGCTGTCTTTCTTTTTTTTTTTTTTGCCTCATACTTTCAGTAATCTTTTTTTTTCTAGCAAGTTTTGGTGAAAGAGAAAATATTCTGCTGCTTCCTGGAAGCCATGTTTGTAGTATGCTAAACAGTTAATCTTTTTGGTCCTCTGAGTTTCAAAAAGAATTGTATAGACATTCTGCTATTTTACTTCATATCAAATATGAACAGCTGACTGCTTCTATTAAAATAAAAGCTATTTTTTAACTTTCTTCTGTCACTTTTTTCTCTTAGAATACTTTAAATAGCACATCTCTAATTTAATCCCTGTCATCTGCAAAAAGGAATGGGCTAAAAGGGCTAAAAACTGCAAAATTACATTATCATTCCAGGATGGAAAAAAAAGCTTCTTAATATCTCTGGTTAAAGTAGATATGCACAGCATGACTCTCATCTGGATGGGGAAAACAAGACATTTTATTATAAAATGTAATATCAGGTTTTGTCTGCTCTGGTTTTAAAAAATGCCCTCAAATATAACAAAATTGCATGCTAGTCTTGCATTATTTTAGCATACACAGTACCTTGCAGAAGTACTTAAACATCCTGAACTTCCCCATATTTTCTCAAATTTACAACCTTAAAGTATTTCATTGATATTTTACTTTGTGTTGGTGTCAGGTACACCAACACAAAGTAACAACTTTTTAAGAGTTGAAAGCTGGTAACTGTAGCGTTCATTTGAAGCCGAGTTGATGCTTTTTTCTTTATGTACCTTTTGCTCTGACAGCAGTTTTCCGGTCCTCACAGATCATACATCTAGATTCTGACAACATTCTGAGGCATGATTGTGCTTTGATCTGAAGTTTTCTGTTGTTTGAGGTCGTTCTGCTGAAAGGTGAACATCAGCAAGTCTTTTGCAGTCTGACACTGGTGTCCAATTCCACAAAGGTCGGCATGTAAGGGTGGGCCCTATTGTTTATAGTTCATGGTGATATATTTCTTATAATTCTGATTATTATTGTCATGATAAATTCCAGTTAATGTTTAACACCCCCCAAAATCTCCATACTGTGGGGATTGTTAGCTTTACAATTTTTTCCCACTGTTTATTCAGTGAAACTATCAATAAATTTGAAAACTTGACTAAATGCAGTTGTGATTTGCAGTGAGACAAATCACTATTCTTTATGTGACTGGTATCCTAAAGATGCTAATTACAAGTAGGAATGTTTTCCAAGAGCAGTATTTGTGCTTGTGGTTCCTTGATTGCTGTGACACCACCGCAGCCATGCAGTGACCTAAAAAAACCAGCAATAAATAGTTCTTATTGTCAATTTTGTTGTAATAATAATGCATAGGGCTTTGACAAAAGCATTACGAAATAGTAAGAGCGATGAAAGGTTCCATACCATAGCTTAACTTGTAAAATGTTTCAATACCCCTGAACGGTCATCTTGATGGACCTAATGCACAAGTATGCAAATAGTTAGTGTAGCATTTGGCTTGAATTTCAGCATCTGTAATTTTGTAACTAGTTTCTGATGTAATCTAATCCTAACCTAATAACTATGTCATTGTTGACAACGGGACATTTTGAACATTTATTCAATAATCAATATCCTATAGAAATTTTTAAGTGGCCACCTATCTATTGTCTTCTGCTTAACCAAGATTGGCTAGCAGGTCCTGCAGGGAAACCCAGACAAAACTCTCCAGCACATTCTGGGTGTTCCCAGGTGGGATTGGTGCCTTTTGACGAAGCTGAAGTTGGTTTAAAATTCTAGCTTACGATTCGGGAAATGGCTAAAGGGCGATTCCACCTAATTTTTCAATAGCTTCCGCATCTTGGATCGACTCTAGTTTAAAAACTACCAACACCTAAACGCTTCAAAACTAGACTGGATTATTCTGCTCTAGTAGCAGAATATTTAAAACCATGTTTGGGATTTGTGAAACTTTTATCTGATTTGTGAAACTTCAATAAAGGTTGACTTTACCACTTTTTTGCATCAGGATCATAGCCTACTAGAACTACTCCAGCTCCAGAACTACAACACCTAGAGCAGGGGTCTCAAACTCCAGTCCTCAAGGGCCGGTGTCCTGCAGTTTTTAGATGTGCCACAGGTACAAAACGCTGGAATGAAATGGCTTAATTATCTCCTCCTTGTGTAGATCAGTTCTCCAGAGCCTTGCTAATGACCTAATTATTCCATTCAGGTGTGGTGCAGCAGAGGCACATCTAAAAGTTGCAGGACAGCGGCCCTCGAGGACTGGAGTTTGACACCCCTGACCTAGAGTCTTCAAACCTAGACTAAATTATTCTCAACTAATAGCAGAATATTTATAACCATGTTTGAGATTTGTGAAACCTTTTTCTGATTTGTGAAACTTCAATAAAGGGCCATTTTCACCCTTTTCTTTCGGTCGCGGTCACACGAGATCTGCTCTAATTCCAAAACTACAACACCTATAGGCTCTTCAAACCTAGACTAGATTATTTTCAACTAAAAGCAGAATATTTAAAACCATGTTTGTGATTTGTGAAACTTCAATAAAGTAAATTTTTTACCCTTTTTTGCATCTAGCTCACATTAGAACTGCTCTAATTCCAAAACTACAAAACCTAGACACTTCAAACCTGGACCAGATTATTCTGCTCTAATAGCGGAATATTTCAATCCATGTTTGGGATTTGTGAAACCTTTATGTGATTTGTGAAACTTCACTAAAGTTTAGATTACTATTCACATTTGGTCCATGCAGTTTTTTTTTTCAAATTCAATTCAAATTCAAAACCACTTTATTAATCCCAATGGGAAATTAAATGTTGAAATTAAATATTAATTCTTCAAAGAATTATTGTAGATGGTGACGGCTGTTGGAAGGAAAGATCTTCAGCGGTCTGTTAAGTGAAGTTTCACAAATCAGAAAAAGGTTTCACAAATCCCAAACATGGTTTTAAATATTCTGCTATTGGTTGAGAATAATTTAGTCTCAACCAAGAGACTAAATTACACAATTTAGTGTGTAATCACACAATTGTGTAAAAGGCCTCTAGACAGCTAGACCAAATTACACAATTTAGTTTCTAGACACCTAGACACAAGAGTCTAGGTGTTGTAGTTTTGCAATTGGAGCACTTATACTATGACAGAGATCCAAAAAAGTGGTGAAATCAACCTTTATTGTAGTTTCACAAATCACAAACACGGTTCTAAATATTCTGCTATTAGAGCAGAATAATCCAGTCCAGGTTTGAAGAGTCTATGTGTTGTAGTTTTTAAACTAGAGTCGATTAAAGATGCGGAAGGTATTGAAAAATTAGGTGGAATCGCCCTTTAGCCATTTCCCGAATCTGAAGCTAGAATTTTAAACCAACTTCAGTTTCGTTGCCTTTTGTCAGATTGACTCATTTTGATGAACAGGAGCTCATCACCCACCATTAGGGTAGGCCGTATGGCAAAAGCTCATTTAAGCCTCTTATATGTGACCAGATCTGGTTCTTTCTCTCAGGATCTCACGACCAAAAGAGAAACACATAATTTGTTAAATAAGTTAAGAAAAATATTAAAAACAGGACACATACAAACAAGTATTTACTCAGATTGTATTAAACAGTTTATAAAACTCCCCCAGTGCCAGTAAAAGTCTGTCTTTTTAACCCAAAGATGACTCATGTTTACATCACTGCTCATCAGCACCACAGTTTATTGCCCCAATGAGTGAGCGTCTCTTCACAGAAGCACCATGTTCCGGGTCTCCTCTAAGTAAATGTCAGGTATCTCTCCTAAAGCAGACGGCACCATCCTGACTGAACTGCTCCCACGCAGCTCCGCCTCATACTGGATGAGCTGCCTCCAGAACCCGGGGTTCGGCCTGACGATAGGCCGACAGCTCTTCAGCAGCCGGTGGGCGTCCAGCAGGCTGGCCCTGCGGTGCTTCATGAGATAGGCCAAGCAGAGGGCGGCGGAGCGGCTCACCCCGGCGTTGCAGTGCACCAGTGTGCAGCCGTGGCGCTCCGCGGTGCTCTGTATTTTATCCGCCACCTGGTCAAAGTGGTCTCTGAGCGGGGTCTGCGGGGAGTCCGGCACCGGGATGTGGACGTACTCCACTCCGGGAGGAGGAGCAGCATCGTTCTTGGTTTCTGTGGCGTTTATGATGCAGGTTATCCCATTTCCAGTCACCTGGGAGCAGTCCTTGGCTGCTCTGCTACTACTCAGGAAAAGGTGCTCGGTGACCCGGCACAAGCCAGAGAGACTTGCGGTGCCAGACTGATGCATAAACGATGAGGAAGAAAACAGCCAGATGGCTGCAGATCGTCGAGTTCCATTTAAAATGCGCCAACACACAGAGCGGAGGCATGTATGGTAACCGAGACGGATCAAATCTGAAGCAGCTCACGTTACTATATCGCCCCCTAGTGGATGAAATGTTTTAAAACTGAAGCTAAAATATGTCTGGTGAAAATAAAGAAAGAACGTTCTGGATTTATAAATAATAAAAAACACGATATTCCGGCCCAAAGGGGCATCGATTCCACGATTGCATTTTGGTTATGTCCAAAACTGTCGAGATTCTGAAAAGCTATTTTTGAGATTTCTCTGAAATAAGTGGACAAATAATAAATAACTCTGAAATCCCACAGTGAGGATTATGTAGATTATCTTCTCTTATCGACAGGAGGCTCATTCTGCAGCTGGAATCGGGTGTTCTACCAACATTTCTCCTCTGGATCAGAGGTTTTGGTGATATTAATCTGCTACCTGACAACCACTCTCTCCTCGCTAGAAACTACAACAGCTTTAACAGAGAGACTGACATTTTAGTAAAACTCATTGCACTAAATCTGCTAATTATAAGATGCGGTTTAACATGCCAGCTATCAGATATCTCAAATATATTGTGATGATACTTCTGCTTGTAATATTAATGTCTGCTCATAGAATCCAGGAATAAATATTTTTGAATTATGTTCTTATATCTTCTAATTCTGAAATAGAAAATAAGAATAAAATCAGTGTAGGCCCATATATAGTCATATTCAAGAAATTTGAGTATTATTGAAAAATTCTTTTTTTCTGTAATTCGATTAACTAAGTGATGCACATTGAATAATTACACTTGGAATATAAAATAACAACATACACTGATGAATTCATGCTTTTATTTCTGTTAATCATGATGACTTTAGGCAAACAGCTAATGAAATCCCAATATTTAGGATTAGAATATTACATTAAGAAAAAAAAACAATGATACAGGAATGTGAACTTAAGGAATATATGTTTCTGATGAGTGTAAGACCTCTAGGTGTGTGAATGCAACACTGTCTATGTGTTGGTCTGTGGAGATATGTACCAGCAACTTTGCAAGAATAACATGGATGGATCAGAATCTTTCATTTGACCCAGATGTCACTTGTTTAGAAATCTACCTCAGCCTATTTTTTTTTTTAAGTCTGGCAGCCTTTCAGTAAGATAATTACTTTAAACCATTGTTTAGGCTAAATCTTAACCATGTGGAATTAAACCTATAACCCAAACTTGTGCTAAATTGCCCCAGGAATTGATTGATCCATATTGAACTCAGGACAAGATTAGAAAAAAATTAAAAATAACCCACACGAGGTTGTCCTATAAAAAAATTGCACATTGTTTGCTAAAAGATTACTTTGATTATTTGGCATATGATTAAAAGACGTAAAATAGCCTTGCAGCACCTGTTATAAAAATGACAGTGCGGCAATAGTGTGTTGATTTGAGGTGGCTGCGGTGCATTAGCTGGTGCCTGCAGGCAATCCTCGGTTGCCCAGGAAACACAGATGGTGGATAAAGGGGTTGCATACAAAAGACCATAAACCTGTAGCAGCAGCTGGAGACCGAGAGCCGCTCATTCTCTCAGGACTGCGCAGTCCCGCTCATTCAAAGGAGCCTCTGTTCTCATTAATACCTTCGCTTCATCATCTTTGTCCAAAGCTTCCTGCTCCACTTTGTCCTGCGCCCCCACCCCATCCCCGCCAACCGAACTGCCGTCTCCCCCGTCAGTGCGCAGCTGCTGCTGGCACTCCCACATCTGCTTGTTTCAGCTCGGCGGCCATGAAGAGGACGCCGAGCCTCGGCTCACGGTGAACGGCTGGAGACTCGGTCCGAGCAGCGACCTCCTTTATGTGGTGAAGGCAGATAAACTGCGCCAACACTGCGGGTATGCGCATGTTGAGCAGCTTTCTCCCGGGATGGAGGGATAAGCGGAAGAAAAGGAAGAAGCCATGATCTCTTCGCACCCTTTTAATGCTGCGGGACAGGTGGAACCTGAAGATCCATGGTATGGAAAAATATTCTTAATTTTTCAATACAAACTTTTTAAAATCATTTTTTTTTTAGCTTTTTATTATTCCAAGGAGTACATGGAGATTTCTTAGTAGCACCTCTGCTCCCTTGACATAAAAGGCCCTTTGGTCTTGAGAAAAAACATTCTCAAATTCGTGGGCAGTTGTTGTAAAAATAAAACTATATACATGTAATAAATGTTTATATTTAATAAAATAGAAAAACATGGTTTTTCATCATGGGGAACAGAGCCGGCCTAAGGCAGAAGCAAGCTCTGCTGGCAGGGTCTCCAGGCCAGCAGGGGGCCCTCAAGAGAGGTTTCCTTCTGAGACAGAAAACATGTCTCGAGACTTTGCTGTAACATTTATCAAACATTGCCCTGCTTTTAAATTTGCTCCTAATTTGTGTTAATGTCAAGCAAATTTATTTGCTCAGGCAAATCACGCAAACGAAAATATTCATAGTGTTGATAGTAATATTCAGCCATAATGTAACATGAGTAGTTCAATCCTGTCCTATTTCAGCCTCTCTGTATTTGTAGTTAAATCTAAATAAATACGTCAGCGATTAGCGGATAACTACCAGAGGAAGTTTTTGATAATGAGGTGGCTCTCCACCTCTGGTGCTCCGCCTAAAAAATTAAATAAACAACAACAAAAAAAAAAACTACCTGTCAGTCTAACTCAAAACCACTCCTCTATTATTTGTTTGCAGGGTTGACTGAGCATCCCTCATGTTTTACACTGTAAGTAATTATGACACTTTATTGAACTTTTATGGTTTTCTGTTTTATAGAGTCTATCTTAGATAGACTCCGCATTTGATCATTTGTAGTTTAAAGTCTAAAACTCATACAACTGTTCAAAGCTGAAATGGGTTATTTGGCTTTGTATATTTGTTACATTATTCATGATTCATAAAAACTTTATTTTATTTGTGAAAACAGAAAAAGACCTTCATGCCTTTTTTCAAAGGAAAGTGTAAAGAGCAATGCACACTGGCAGCTCTTTACACTGGTGCGGTGCCCGGCAATCATTCAGGAGAGTTTTGACTTCAGAACAGAACGTAAAATAATACAACCACATTCCAGCTTCTGCATCTGCTTGTCTTTTGCATAGCTTTGGTAGTTCAGGTGGTTGCATTGCAGCAACATTTCTATTGGAAAAAGCTTAGAGGCTGAAATATCTATCCATCTGTCTGTCTGTGGAAATTAACAATGCTAAGCTAATGTTTGTAAGTTGCTTAAAAGATGCTGAATTCAATGTAACACCTGGTCACGGCTAACCCGAATTATTGTACACTGATTGCTGAGTCAGTGAAACTGTGGGAACTTGATCAATGTGATAATTATGCACAAACAATTAAACTCAGACCGTCTCCCCCGACTCTACTGAGTCTATACTGAACAGCTGTTCATCACATTTCATCACATTTTATTGCCAAACTAAACTAATATATCAGAGAAATTAACACGTCTCTACAGTTTGTTTATTTTATATTTAAAATGCATAATGTCCGCCTCTGAGCTGAAGACTATGGGCTATAACACAGTTGTTAATCATAGCACTCTGATCTGACATGACACAGAACAGGAAGTAGAGAGGAATAAAGAATGACCAAAACTGATTGAGAATAATGTGTTTGCTGTTTTAGCTGACCAGCGTTGTACGGACTGGACTCGTCCCCAGAGCTGCTGACATGGCACCAAACAGGACTCTGGGAGGATCCAACGACAGGGCAGGTTATGTGTTATCTTTGTTAAAATTGCTGGAGCAGATTAATCTTCACAGATCAGTTTCTGGTCATTTAGTTATCAGTGTTATGTTTTTGCTCGCGTATAATGAAACGCTCTGACGGGAAAGAACAGGAGCCAGATCCCTTTGGGGATCTTGATAGGACAGTTGGGTTGCGTCCCACTTTTCTGCTGCTTTGTGTTGTGTGTCCCTTCTCCAGTTACACTGATGAAAAAGCAGATTTGGCCTCAACCAGATCCCATTGTGCCCCAGCTGGCGTTCCTCCATCTCCTCTGCTGCGCTGCCTTACAGAGCGGTACTGAATCTGCCACTTTCATGGTGACAGACCCTTTATTTCCCTCATATTCATTTTACACTTTTACCCTATGGCTCTTTACTTTACTTTATTTTAACCACTCATCTTAATTCTTTATTAACTTAGTGTCTCTAGCTCTCAGACAGATTTCAGTGTATTTGTGTTTAGCTCCTGCATTAGTGAAAACATGAGCTGCAACATGAGATTAGCAATGTGTTAAGTCACTGGCATGTTTCTGTTGATGTGAATCTGCCCTATGTGTCGGATTACAGTATAGAGATAAACCAACATGAACACATAGATCAAATCTGATTAACATAATCTGCTTCTCAGATTTATTTATTCAACATTATGTAGGATTATCCCAGAAAACATTTTTTTTTTCATGATGAAGCTCTTTATGTGTCTCCTACACAGGCACTGAAACATTATTCAGTAATTCAGTTCAGAAAGCATAACCCCAACATCATAGTGATTTTACAGAGTGATGTGTTTCCATTCATTATTTCTGTCCACTTGAATGTTCACAGCTAATAAGAACTTCAATTCGCAGGCGGTCTGTCTGGCAGTGTGGGCAAGTGCCACGTCCTCTTGGAAAATAAAATCAGCTTATAACACATTGGGACATTGGTTCTCAATTAAGATGTATTTTCATCTTAAAATAAGACTTTGGACCACCGAGCAACAATTCAGTCCTTTTTCTTAGCATAGATAGACATTTCTGACATTTTCTCTGGTTCAGGGGTAGCTTAAAGCAACGAGTGTAAAGGCTGTAACCCATGTCCCGGATACATTTGTGTGTGGTGATTCACTACAGGATCTGACTATTCATTTTGCTGATGAACCACACTTTTTCCTTCCAGTCAACCTTCCAGAACTTTGTGAACAGTGAGGTTTTTTTCGGCAGCTCATTGTTTTGTTGCCCACCCTCCTTAATCATAAGAGCTTATTTATAGTGTAATTAGTATTATGGTATGTAAATTAAGACAAATACATTCTTAAAAATATCACTCTTCTTAATCTGTATGAGTTTTACTGCTTGAACTGAATTACCCAAATTAACTTCTCAATGAGTTTCAAACTGACAAAGATTCACCTATGAGGTTTGAAAAGTTGCACATGAATCTTTATTCGCCGTGTTTGGTCTGTTTCTCTTGCAGTGCCGGAGACTTGTGCCGTGATGCGTCTTCGAAGGAAAACCTTCAGCACTAGTGTGTCTCTCTACCAAGAGGCGACTTCTGCCTCTGTTCATCAGCCAAGAGAATTAAGCCATTGCTTTGTTTAATCATGTGTGGCTGCTGGGAGGGACTTCATTCAGAACCGTTTACTGCTCTGTTAAAGCTGTTTTATAGCTTAATTCAGTCCCTCTCCTGTTTCTATTTCTGTTGATTAGATGCATGGAAACCTTTACTGTAAATCAACTCCACCTGAGTTACATTTTCTTGCAATTGATCATTTCTTCCCAAGCTTTCACCTGTTTATGTAATGTTACCTTTTGTGTCTTTTTGTGAAAACTGGCCTCCAGTGTTTCCAGATCCAAATCTATGAGGGGTTTATGTTCAAGGCCTGTATGAACAAAAATATTACATGCTAGTGTGTGAAAATGACGGATGTTCTCACCTTCTAATAATGTGTAAATCACACATTTCTGTTTGTTGAGAAACCTCCCGAGCGCAATGCGAAACCAGCTATTTTTACTGTACTATTCTGCAGTTGAACTGTAGGGTGTGTGTGTGTGTGTGGGATGAATGCGTGAGGGGGTGTGTGGGAGAGTGCATGTGTTTCTCTGCATGCGCTCCATCTGTGTTAGTGGCAGTACCTGTGCACGTGTGTCTCATCAGTCCGATAAGATGTGTCTGTAAAGGGCCTGAAACTGCCGCTACTATCCTTTATAGCCACTGGATGTACCAGATAAGGGATAAAACATTATTTACTGATGATTCTTAGCATTTGTTACATTTGTTCATTAAAAAATGAAAGAAAATAAAACTGTGCTACTTGTGATTTAGATCACAAGGATGTCATTGGAAATTAGTGTGGTGCAGTTTTCTCAATGATGCCTGCTGGCAAAAGTCAGACGGTTTCAGTGTCAGCAGCCCCATCATTTAACACTTAAGCAAATTACAGCAAATGCTAATAATGATGTGTAAATAGCCTTTTACCCACGTCTGGATTGCACTAACAATATCTGACTAATATCTAACAGTACTAACGTCTGCTAACAGTTGAAGGAGTACTAACCCGTGTTGAGAATGCAGACGGCTTGCATTTCTAACCCACTAACTTCCCTTTTTGCTTTATGCTCACTTCAAGATGCACACTTCTCTTGCATGATCCTGCAATCCTTCTGTTAGAGGTGTCCAACTCGGAGATCCTAAAGCGAGCATGGAAAGAAGGGTTTCAGGACCGGGGAAGGGCAACGTTGAAAACCGAACAGCTTGAAGAAAAGCCGCAGCAGCAGCAGCTGCTGAGGTCAAACTCGGTTGACCACATACTGAAGCTGGAAAAGTGTAATCTGATCCCAAGTGATTTCATTTTAAAGGCTAAATTTGCATGTTTTTTTTTTTATAAAGCAGTTTTCTCTCTCTCTGATTGTATTCTGTGTGGTCAACCCGGCCTTTTTGTCCCTGTAGGTAGTAACTAACTCCTAATAGTGCTCATACTAACAATGCAGAGGCTGTATCGGACCATCTGCCACTCTTACTAACATCTTCTTGTCATCTGATTGATTTCACGTTGATTAAAGCATGCGTTGTGGTACCAGTGGTGCTGATTATAAGACAGTCAACTGGCTTTCCCTTCTCCCCCGAAAGCATCAACTTTCCCAAGTGTGTTTTAAGAGCTGAGTTGAGGTTTTATCTCTTAAAAAGCAACTTAAATGTTACTAACCAGAGGAGCTTCCAAAAGCTCTGCAAACTAACAAACTAACCTACTAATAAACTAATTTTCTAACCTTAACTAACTGAAATCACTAACTGTGTTTTTAATGTGACAGTCACCAGAGCACCTTCAAACCGAGGAGCTGCATCGCTTACTGAATGTATTTAAGTGTGTTTGAACGGATGTTTGAGAAGAAAGAGTGCGTGCTGCAGTCAAAATCACCAATACTTTTTATATAATTGTCATTAAAAATACTTTCTAAAGTTACACGTTTACACCAAAATTGATTTGCGTAACCTGAGCCATCTTCATTTTCCCAAGATGATGTACAATTTTTCACAGGAGAGATTGTGCCGCTCCGCCAATCCGCGCTGTGTCTCACGATGAGCCTGTACTGGAAGCTGAAAGCTACTATAACATGGCCAGTGGGTTCACAGAAGGGCCTTTGCAACATTGTATGGAGGTAGTTTGCCTTGTCAGGCAGAGAAACAGGAAAAGTTAATGAACGTTGCTAGCCACTGATGATAGCTGTGCCACAAAGTGGCGTGAGTCACACTGCAAATTTGATAAAGCATCCAAAGGGTAGATACTCTGATGGTCACGAGGAATCTGTAGAGGTCAGTGAAGCTCCCATGTTTGCAAGAGTGTAGTATTCAAAATACCCGACTGCATAATGCCAACTGTTTAGACATGAGCAACTTCCTGCTAGTCACACTACGTCCTCCCTGTCACCTACGAACTGATGTGCGTTTAGCATAAAACTTTCAGTTGCAGGCCGCTCCATCAGGTGGGAAATGACCAAAACTACAAAGCAAAAAAGATTTGAGGCCCTAAAATGAACAATGAATCCCCAGGTATTCTCTGTTCTGTATAAAAGGGGCACTATTATGTAAAATCAACTCATTTTTAACTTTACATCATGTTGTTCCCTCACCAAAAACATCCCTGAAGTGTTGCTTTCATTCTTTCATGCATGTTGGAGAAATCCTCGAATCTGCCGTGGCAACCATTCAGCTGTATTATATGAGCCACGTCTCAGTGAAACGCTGGTAGAAATGTTGTTATAGAGTTAATGGAAGAACATTGTTGTGATCATGTCCCGAAGGCAGAGTGTGAGAAAGAGAAAGAGCTTCCTGAAGAGACAGAGGTCT
Organism: Xiphophorus maculatus; assembly: GCF_002775205.1. Classification (NCBI taxonomy): domain Eukaryota; kingdom Metazoa; phylum Chordata; class Actinopteri; order Cyprinodontiformes; family Poeciliidae; genus Xiphophorus; species Xiphophorus maculatus. The sequence continues at coordinate 23,305,226 of NC_036454.1, forward strand.
AATTTGAAAGTGTTAAATTACAGAGTCAAATTTCTTTTAAGTCATATTTGATCTATACAACATTTTCATAACAACTGAAGGCAACATAGTTATTTGATCATGCTATAAAATGGCACTGCCCTTTTTAAGGGATTTTGCTATTTTTAGACATGCTAAGTTAAAGGAATAACTATGCTATGTGTTTTTAAAAATCTTAATTGAGGAAGGTTTTCTTTGTGCTTGCCATGTTATTTTTTTGTTCTTTTTGAAGACCCAGAACTTGAGGGTCTGATGCTGACTTTAAGAGCACCTCTGGAAATATGAATTGCCATAAACAGAAACTGAGCAAGGCTGAAAAACAACAACAACATATGGAGCACATTGTTGTTTAAAGAATGTTTTTCCTCATAACTTGTTCAACTCAATCCAACTACTTGCATCAAAATTCTTAAAAGTTATAGGAAGTTTTAGCCTATCTATTGTTTTGCTACATAGAAAAAATACATTGAGTTATTTATCTAAACTACTAATTACTATTTTCACTACTAACTATTATTTTTCTGTAATTAAGCAAATAAGAATTACTGTCATGTTATAATTAATAAAAATTTTCTGATCTTTATAAGAAAGAATGCTGTCTCGACAAGATATTTTTCCACAACTTTGAAAATTATATCATTACATTCAGCATTTTTTGTATCAGAATCAAATTAGAAATTTTATTGACCTTCTTTTCTGTGTTTCCGTGAATACTTTTGAAGGGAGATATTCATCATATATATATATATATATATATATATATATATATATATATATATATATATATATATATATATATATATATATATATATATATATATATATATATATATATATATATATATATATATATATATAAATATGTAATAAAGTTGGTAAATGATGGTGAGGAGAAATGAAATGGCAGAGATGGAAAGGATTGTTTCTAATCAGCAGATTCTCCTTTTCTGCAACAGGAAGTTGAATTGCTTGAGTCGTTAAGGCATTCTGTTCCCGTACCTCAGTAAAGAATACACATTCTCTGAGAAATATGTTTAATAGTTAGCTGCACTAAGTTTTTTTTTTTTGCTGTTTTGGCAATGTAAGCATGTTTTTTTGTTCAGATTATATTTATCATTCTGTATGATTCAGGGATGACAAATTGTCCCACGTGCCACCAGAATACTTTGAAAATTCAATAATATCTCAATAGTTGTCAGATCAGCCGGAAGAATTATGAATGTAAGAAATGTATGAACTTTTTATTGCTTCATTGTTTGTTTGAACTATTCCTCTGTTAAGAGCTGGTTTTGTGTACAAATAAAGCATTTTTATTGTGTTTCCGTTCTGTTATGTCGAAATAAAGAAACAATGTAATAATAATAGTTATTATTATTATTATTATTATTATTATTATTATTATTATTATTATTATTATTATTATTATAAACGTGCTAACTGTTCCAAATCATGGACAGATTTTTGCGTGCATATATGCAGGTTTCCACCAGAGGGCAGCATCTCACCAGGCAGTGTGTTTTGTGCAGTTTGCTCCATCGCTTGAGATGTTAGATTTCGTGCTGATCTTCATATTCATGTAATAATGGCGCAATGACATCACATTATTTGGTAATCAATTGTCTAATGGAGAACTTCTACAACTCTTCATTTAAATGCAAATCTGTCTAGAGCTCTATTTAGGTGGATCAACAAGTTTAGAACTGAACTCAAATATTAAACAAAAAAGAAGAAAATACTTTCACCGTTTCTCTGACCCGGAGTTTGTTCTTCAAACACCAGATTCAGATTTTCGCTGCAACCAAAAGAGGCTTTTCATGCGCACACGTAAACCACTCAAACTTGTAAACAGTTTCATGTTGCTATGGCTGCTCATTATAAAGTTTAAAAAGCAGAGGGAGCTTATGCGACACGTTAATCATGAAAAACAAGATATATTGGAGCATAAAATCACCACAGTAGCTCTGCAACATGCTGGTGCAGCTCATCCCAAAACATTATGTTCTGAGATGTTGCAGCTTTTGTTGTCTGCAGACATTACTTCCACAACTTTTCCATCTAAAATAGCATTCCTGACCAACGGGAAATCAAACTGTTACTGCCAAGGTAGATAATAACAAAACAGAGCAGAAGGCAGCTTCATTCCAGTGGCCTCCTCCTCTGTTTGCATCAGACTAATGGAGCTCTGCCCCTCCCTTACTTGAGCGCCGATGCGTTCCAGATGACGAGGTTTTCCAGAGGTAGGAGCAGCAGGGTCCAGGTCTTCATGGGTCAGCTGTAATTCACCGCAGAAACTCAGAGAAAAGAGTCCAAACTGAAGGCTGGGACTAAGTTAAAGTCTTAAATATCACATAAAGTTCAATTGAAAGGTAGCAATGTCGGAATGAGAAACATAATCAACTTAAACAACGTCTTCTGGTGTGTGGTTATTTCTCCAAACACACCAGTACTCAGGTTTACTGGGTCATGAATACCACAGGGACGTTTATGTGCTAAAGGAAAACAATGGGGGCTGGTAGCAGAAAACTGAAAAATAAATTTTAATTTTAATAATTGGTTCAGAATATCTTTTAATTGCAGCCAATTCTTCACTTCTGTCTCCCTGTTCTGCCTTTACTAAAATAAGGAATGTGATGACAGAGCTTGGCTGTTTACATCTCTGACGGCGTCTGATCCAGAAGCAGCTCTCTGAAACCGGAGCCTCCATAGCTGGGTGGATGTCTGCAGAAAGCAGCTCTCTACTTTGAAAAAGCTGTTAAAGATGACTAGGAAGCAAAAGAAGAAAAAGTGAGTTTAGGAAGTATTTTTTTCTCAGAGGTGCTGTAATCAGAGGTGCTTTGGCCCCACTGAGTTTTAAATAGTAAATCAGCTCAAAGACGGTTCAAAGCACGAAAAGAGATTGGTTTTTTCTGCAAGCGCATGCTAGTGTGTGTGTCTGAGTGATTCTGAGTGTTTCTCAGCTTGTAACGTTCAAATAAAAGCAGAGGAATCAGGTTATTATTGTGCAAAGGCTTTCTATTCTTAAATGCACGTTTAGAGCTGCTTTTGTCAAAAGTATTTTTAAAGCGTACAGCTTTTTGCATCTCATCAATTACCATCTCCAGACCAGGCTCAAGGATTTTTCATGGGTTTTCCTGGATTTACTTCCATACTTCTTCCCATTACATCTGACCAGCTTCATTGTTTATTGTCGAGAAAAGCAGCATAAGGTTGCCGCAACTACAGTCACCTCAGATCAGAGCACCTGCTTCCACATATTTCTTGACTGTTTGCTCCACATTGCTTGCGGTAAACTGAAAACAGGACTTTTGTTCATGCATTTTGTTTTCTAGGCAAATGCAGAGATTTCTAAGGAATGCTGTATTTAAACTGAGACTGAATTGCACTCTATTTTTCTCATGACAACTGGTTGCCAATGTATTTATTTTGGGGTAAAAGAGTGAATGGAGCTGAATGCAAATACATGTCAGACTTTAGATCTTAATTTGTAGGTTTTTGAAAAACACACAATTCTCCTTCCCCTTTACAATTATGCACCGATTTAATGCACTAACTCCACTAAAATTATATATATTTTTGTTATAAAGTAAAAAAAGATCAAGGGGTATGAATATATTTAATAATCGTTATTACCGTCTAGGCTGAATTCATAAAAATAAAGAAAATCTTTGCAGTTAATGATGGTATGACGTAGCCTGCAATACCACAAAAAATATAATTATAATGTATCTTTTAGAAAACAGACAGAAAACACTGAATATTTTATGCAGACATGTTCAGTCTGACTGACACGTCATTGAGTTGTGGCCTGGCAGACACATGAGATCACATCTCTATAATGTTGCAGCCCAGCAAATGTATCACAGAGCAGGAATGGAAGAGTTGAGCTGTAAACTTTGGGTCAAAGGTTGAGGGTCTTTAAATGCCCATAAAGAGCTTAGCATCGCAGCAGGGGGGGTTTCAAGGAAACTCTTTGCAGACCCGTAAAGCATTTGAAAGAGATTAAAATCTAGCTTATCTATATGAACAATGCAATCACAGTCTTAATAAGGTCAAAACATTTAAACTCTGTCTGCACTGCGGTAACACAAAATCTGATTCCAGCAGGTTTTTGGGAAAACTTGGAGGCAATGTTTATTTCTCTACTCTACATTAGTTTGGTGCATAGTTACTTTTATTCTTGTTGCAGGTGTCAATTAACTGTATTGCCACCTTATACCTCACTGCATGTTCCTCTTACTGTTTAACCATTAAACTATTTAACATGTGATCCACACCATTTCCTCCTCCTCCTCCTTTGTCTTCCTTCTAAAACACTTAGTTCAGTTAATAGAATAGAAATAGTGATAGTAAGTCAGGGAGCTGCTACTTCTTAAATGCCTTCCTCTTTCTCAGCGACATCAGCCAAACGTTCAGATAAGCAGGCAGACTGAGAGAGCCAATCAGCTCCGCTGGCTGTTGAGTGATGGACAGTAATTAAAAGTTAGCTAATAACCTCTTCACACCTGACATTTCAACAGGGAGGTCCCGGACACCATTATCTACATATAGATTAAACAGCGTAATTGGTAGAGAGATAGGGTTAGGAGGATCGCAAAAAGGAAAGGGAGAGGGGTTGGAAAAAAGGCCAAGCCATTGCCAAACCATTAGGCAGAATATCTGAGTGACACTCTGATTTTGCTCCTATTGCTAATGCGACAGGAATTGAGCTGAACTAAAACGCTAAATGAACGGAGGCCTATCTTGGTGCGGTTATTAACGGGGCAAACAGCGGCCATGGAAAATAGCTTTAATTTCATAATAATTGCCAGGCAGACGTGACACGCTGCAGACACAATGTGATGGCGGAGAGAGGGGGAGACAGAGAGGCAAGGAGGACGCGAGGAACTTCCTCTCAGGATAGATATGGCTGGTTGGCGCCTCGCTTCTGCCATTTAAAGAAAGTGTCTCTGTACAATGGAATAGGGAGAGAAAAATTAGGACTATGCACTGTGTCATTACCATGGTAGAAACAGAAAATAACAAAAAAACATTCTTGAACAAGTTTCAGTAAAACTAAAACTATTAGAAAAACTGATTGTGCTCACTGATGTTGAAACACTCAAAACAAAAGTTAGCCAGTAGCCTTTGCTAGTGAAAACAGTTTCCCTGATTGCTTGAACACAGATTTAAACATGAGGCAAATATTAGAACATGTTGTATATTTAGCTGATTAAATCCTTCCTTCAGTTGTGTGGTGTTGCAGAGTTGTAAAAGCTCTGGTTAGCAAGCTAGCTTTGTGTTTCTCTCTCTATTTAGCACAGACAGCCCAGCTAATGCAATGGGTCTTATTTTTCTTGTCCATCATTACACAATGTTTTGTTCTTGACACAGCCATCCTAAAACACCACACCTCTTTTCCTCTATGAACCCCCAAAAAATGAAGTTAAAAACTTGCTCATCAACAAACATTGTAATCTTACCCTCCAAAAACTTAACACTTGTTTTATAGCTATTGTAGGTAAGCTGGTTGCCCTACTTTTCAACTAAAAATAGTTTAAAATAAAATTTGGGATTTTTTTTTTTACCCTGTTTTGTCCACATTTAAAGCATTTAATGTCATATCAACCCTAACTTGGAATTACCTTAATTGCTCTAGATTCGCACCACAATTTGCTGGAATTTTGGTCCATTTTTCCTGACTGAACTGGTGAAACTGAGCCAGGTTTGCAGGCTGCCTTGCTCTCACTCACCTTTTTTGGCTCTACTCATAAGCCACATGAGGCCACTCAAAGACATTTACTTTTTTGTTTTTCATATTTGCATCATATTTGGCAGTGTGATGAGGGTCACTGTCCATTTGAGCCCAAGCTTTGCCTTGCCTTTCTTGAGATGTTGTTTCAATATTTTCACAAAATATTCTGTCCTCGTGACTCATCTGTTTTGTGAACAGCATCAGTCTCTTCTCAAGGGAAACCCCGACTCAACATTACGCTGCCAACACAACTTCACATTTATTCTTCACATGTTCTCAGGCTTGCAAGCCTGCTCCCCTTTTCCTCATAATGTAATGGTGATCATTACAGCCACATATTCCAATTTCAGTGGAATCAAATCACATGACAAATAGTAAGAATCTGTCCCTTGATGCATTTACAAACTGTAATCATGTTTTTTTATGTCGTTTTGTGCTTCTTCTCCTCAGAGCGACCTTTCAGTCTTGATGCAGAACTAGTTTCACTTTGGATTAATAACGCTCTCACTCTTCTAACCTCAATCAATAACTTCACTAGGTTTTCGCTTGATTCACACATCCATCTCTTGGACTCAGAACCGGTCTCCTTCCTGGACAGTACGACAGCTGCACATTCTCATGCTGTTTACATACGCACACGTTTGAGCAGATCTCTATGGAATCATCAAGCATCTGGAAAATGAATGAACCAAACTTTTGGCGGTTCACAATTCTCCTTATGATATATTGGCTAATTTTTCTTAACTCTTGTATGTGTGAGGTGTTGCCTTAAAAGACATCCACAGGTCTGTCTCTATCAAACCTAAATGATGAACCTATCAGAAGCTCACAAAGAGATAACGTCATCATATCGGCTTTCTAAATTCATTGTAATCCTAATCTATCTAAACCCCTGAGTATAAGAAAGTAATAAGAACTGTTTTAAAATCTATCACTTGTTATTCTGTCATTTAATAAATAGAAATACGGTAATTATGGTAACTTGACTGATTTACAAGAGTAAAGGTTTGGCCTTCAGCTGGAGCATGGTGCTGAAGTGCAGTGACATGTTTCCCCACTAGATGTCCCTGTTGCTTTAACCTAGAAGCTTCAATTTCGGTGCTGGAGTGTGTATCTGAGTCATCTGTCCATGAATTGTCTTTCCAAACCTCGGGTTCATCCATCATGTCGAGAACTGCTTGTCTTTCTTAAAATCAAACAAGAAAACATTTCTTTAATCCTCTGTGCTTCATCTTTTCTATCCTTTTCCCTCTACTCGTTTCTTTTTCTTCCCCCTTCTCTCTGTCCCCTTGGCTTCGATAAAAGGATCACTTTACTGTTTATACAAGCGAATTGGCGTTGTTAACAGGTGTAGGGTAACAGGATACCTACACTGGCAGGAACACACAGAGCGGGTCGCACACCACCTCGTTTACTCACCCTCACCAGCCATACTCCACTGATGGATTGCACCCACCATTCATCTAAATTATGTCACCAACAATGAGCTATCAGCTCAATCTGGCCCAAACGAAGCCCTGGGTTTGTTTCTGTTGACACTTCCTCAGCACTCACTTCTCCTCCTGATTACTGTCAGGGTCGGCGGGAGTGAGGCTCAGCCAAGGCTCGGTGCCGGGGTTTCACTCCACCGCACGTCACTGGTGTGTGTGGTCCTATTTTTGCTGCCACTTAAAACTGTTATCAGGCAGAGGAGTTTGCATTCATCAATGACACGTCTCGTTTGCTCGAATCCTGAAATCCTGCAATGCTGTAAATTTAGCACTTGATAAAACTTTACTCAAGGTGCAAATTACCTACATCGTCATCATAAAAAGAGGCTAAGCTTGGAAAGGTCAGCATGCAAGTCTGGTTAAGAACTAAAGTTAATCATGCCAGCAAAATGAGTCCTGTCTGACAGGAAAGTTCAAACAGGCCATTATGGCTATGTAAACACAAAAGTGTTCCTTAACTCCAGCCATTTTAATCCAGTCCAGCCATGTTGGATCCTATGTTCATCTCCCTCCCAGCTTTCTCTGAGCGGCTCCCTCCTTCTCTCCCATGATGTGTTTAATTCCTTTTTCTCCTGGCATCTCTTAGAAATACTCCCAGCTGCATGACAGATGCTAGATTTCTATTCTTGTCTTTCTCTGTTTCTATCTTTCTCAAATGTTTTTCTTTCTTTCTCTCTCAGATTTCTCTCTCTCGTTCTTTGTTTCTGTCTTTGTCTTGACGAGTACTAATATTATCCACAGAGCTAACACAACACACCAGCTAAACATGCTGAATTACCACACTATTAATGCAGACAAAAGGTAGTGAGAATCACAGCTCTAATCTTTTATTGGACAACATTTAACTTTGAGTCTCACGCACATAGTTAGTGTGGTATGAGCCGTAATTGATCTGCTTCCTGAGTTGTTTCAAAAGTCTTTTTGCAAGAGTGTTTTACTTTGAACCACAAAGAGTCGCCAACAAATCCCAAAAGTAACAACAAATTACATCCTTTGACCAACTCAATCATCTTCATCTCATAATACTGCCCCCGTATCTGCTGAAGTACCTCCATGTCTTAACACTGTGTAGACAGATTTAGCCATTGCTTTTGAATGGTCGCTTTGCATTGGAGTGCCAGCCAGGTCTTTCCTCCTGCAAGACGACAGTACAAACATCTATCCCACTGTGCAGACCACAATATTGCCCCTAACCAACTGAGGTAATACCATATCATCATACTGTCTGTAAACAACTGAACAATAATACTACCCCCACAGGCTTATAAAGTGTATTCACCCCTTCACCTCCTCTTCATTCCCTGCTGCACATCACTTTGGAGCTAGGTAAATCTGCACTCATCTTTCTGTTGCTCTAGATTCTAACCTTATTTTCTTCAAGTCTTTCACCGACAAATGACTTTTTTTAGAAAGGTGAGTGTTTAGCTCTATTAGCTTGAGCTCTCTTTGTAAAGGCAGTGTGGAAGAGCCCTTATTATGACTATGAGTTTTTTTAACAATTCGTTTTAGACTAAATTTTGAGCAAATGTTATTAGTTCAAATAACAACAACATTTTTTTTACATCAACGTTTTAAGGCCCTTTTCCTCCAGGTCGAACATACCACACTAACGAAATAATTGTTCTGTGTAGCGGGGCTCTGTTATGACTTGGACAAACAAATAGTAGGCCAATGCTGTAGTTCACTTCAGATGGTGTTTATTGAGCTTATCTTCGGGTGAATTTCTTTTTTTTGAGAAGCTGTGCAGTATATTTACAATGGACTTCCAAGCAAGTCAAAAACAGAACTGAAACCAAAAAGTAATTTGTTGGGTTTGCATATTTGTGTGCTTGTATGTCCACACGGACTTTACTAACTACATGCTCGTTACAGTTCCTCCGTCACATTCTGAAAATCTGTTTTGACTACTAGGCCAAGCTCTCTCTTCTGATATGTCTTCTCATATTGTTTTTATGATTAAGAAGCTGCTTATTTGCTTATTGCATCTGCTAGAATTGAGTAGTTCGTTACTAGCTGATGTCACTGCAAGGATATTCAAGTCGGAAGGTCTTAGGTATTTGTTTAAGTAAATCCAGGGGTGCATAGTTTTACTTTACAAGAGCTCACTTGCCCTTCTTTAGTCTGTCAAAGTTATGTTCCCTCAACTTTATGGATCACACGCTGATGAACTTGTAAGCATGAAAAGGTCCTCCACCTGCACTGAATTTATTAAACAGAATTCCTACAACATGAGTCAAAATCTCACTCCTTTACTGGTTGCTTCTGAGCGGTCTGGAAGTGAAAAACAACAGATAAAAAGATACAGAGATTATAGGAAACAGAGAAATTGCAATGATGTTGCATGCTTTTCTGATTGGCTACTTAACTGAGCCTAACTACAAATTTCATGACGTCTTATCTCATACAAATAACCCAATGTTTTTCCTCAGATTGCATCACTGCAGTTTTAAGATGCACCCAGTAAATTCCACCTCTACATAAAACCTTGTGATTGTGCCTCTCCCAAGATCATTGTCTTTCTTTTTTTATTGGATTTTAGTTCTTGCACAGAAGCCACGGAGAGCTTAAAGTGTGATAGAAAAAGATGCAATACTTTGTTTTTCGTATCTACACTCCCAAACATTTTAAAAGGCACATTTTACCCATGCCTGACAGGAGGTTCACAAGCCTCACAAAAGAAAGCCCTTTCACAACATTTGCGTCATTCCTTTGATGTCGAGACATTATATGTCTTTTTAAAAACCCAACATCAGACGGGCTAGCGTGTCATCTCCTAAGAGAGAGGCACTTGACTGAAGTCGCTGTGCAGACAGTACAAAGCCTCCAGATTGGTCCATATTCATGAAGGTGTAGCTATTACTGACATATTTTCTTATGGGAACAAATCACCAGCAGGACTTGAGGATGCTGCAGTATGTTCTTAAATCTCTGGAGCTTTTCCTCACATTTGCATTGTGTGGTACTTGTCATCTGGGGATGTTCTCACGGACTGGACGGGTTCGGAGCCCCTCTGACATAGGAGTTGCTGGGTGGGTGCCGATGTACCAGGTGAAGCTGAATTTATTGGAGCTGGCTTTTGGGGAAGTTAGATGTGTGGAGTTTGAAATAGAGTAAGAAAATCCAAAACGGACAAAAAAAAAAAAAAGAATATGGTTTGATATTTAAAGTAAATGTTGGCATAAAAACAGCAATGGAAATTCATAGTATAAGGAAGTAAAGTTTAGATATAATATTGTACAGTTAGTGATTGTCCCGCAATCAAATTGTTAATTATTAATAGCCAAAGCAGAGAATTGTGCCAGTTTCTGGGTGGCTTTTGGATAAGTCTGGATAAGCTGTATGTGCAGAACCTTGAAAGAATATATTCATATCTGTTGATCTTTCTAGAACCACCTTTTGTGTCATTTATGTTGTGTATGATACCCTAGGTCAAATAAAATAATGTTCAAGCAGATAACTGGAAGTAGCACATGGCAACGTTTATTCGAACAGAGAACATCTTCTTCTCAGGTTTTTCAGCTCACCTCTCTTGTGCACCGCAAGAGCGCCACCAATGGCGAATTGTTAACATAACCAGACCAAAAGTGTCTAACAATTGTAATCCTGGAGGTTCCATCATTTCCTTGTCTGGAACACCACAGCTCCTCCCCTGTAAAATCAATACTTCCCAATCAATTAAACATGTTTTTTTTTTCAGTCTTTTTTTACAAATATAACTGAAATCAAGAAACACTCTTTTTCTTTTTAAACCCTCAATTAGAGTTGCAATTTCAAATTCAGTCTATCAGGAGGTCGCCGGTTCCTCACTGGACGAGTGTTCCTTTCGACTGTAGATGATGGCAAGTCTATTGGTTGATTCCCAACAGTTTTTTCTTCCATCTGTTGATCCACACCTTTGGTTGTATCGAGATCGTCATCATTCCAAAAGTTTCCAGCAACCGAGTCTGTTTGTGTAAAATGAGCTGGATTTCCATTTACACCCAAAATCTGATTTACATGTTTTTTAACACACTTTCCATGCACTTCCACACTGTAAGTTACAGGACCCAGGACCTCTTGTACAACTCCATTCAACCACTTCTCCCCTCCCCTGTAATTCTTAACCAATACAGGTTGACCTACTGTGAAAACTCTCACACGTGGAAGAGTTGGTTCTGTTTTGTTTTGCATTCTCTGAGAGAACTGGGGTCTGATCAGTGACAGTCTTGTTCGAACCTGTCTTTTTAGAAATAACTCAGCAGGAGTTTTTCCTGTAGTTGTATGGGGTGTGTTTCGGTACCCTAAAAGAAAATTTGCAACACAGTGCTCAAGTGTCATACCCCCTACGGCTCGATTCTTTGCTAGCGACTTTTTAAGATTTTGGACTAAGCGCTCTGCTAATCCATTGCTGGCAGGGTGGTATGCAGGTGACTTAATGTGCTGCACTCCATTTTTTTTTAGGAATGACTCAAAATCTTGTGAAACAAACTGAGGACCGTTATCCGTTACAACTTCCTTCGGTAACCCGTAAGCAGCAAACAAATTCCTCAGTGTTTCAATGGTTTTAACTGAAGTAGTCGTATGCATAGGAATAATCTCTGGCCATCTAGCATAGGCATCCATAACTACCAGAAACACCTGCTTGTGGTCCTCTCCAAAGTCCAGATGGATTCTCTCCCAGGGGCTGGCAGCCCATTTCCATTTATGCACTGGTGCAGTACAAGGCATACTACGCTGCTTTTGACAAATGGTACATTCACTGACTTCCTGTTCAATGCACTCATCTACTGCTGGCCACCAGAATAAACTTCTGGCGAGGGATTTCATCTTTACTATGCCCCAGTGGTGTTCATGCAGTTCAGAAATCAACTGATCCCTTAATTTCTTAGGAACCACCACTCGTAACCCCCACAGCAGACAATCATCTTCAACAGTCAGCTCAAAACGTCTCTGAAAATATGGCTTCAGTAACTCATCCGGTACATGTTTAGGCCAGCCAGTTAACACCAACTGTTTCACCACCTTTAACACAGGATCTTTGTCTGTTTCTTTTGCTATCTCCCTTGAAGTAATAGGTAACTCGTCAAGGTAAGATACTTTGTAAATTGGGTTTGACACCACATCCACACTTGGTTTCATCGGTAACCTTGATAAAGCATCTGCGTTGCTGTGTTGCTCAGATCTTTTGTACTGAATCTCGTACTTGTATGCAGCTAGGATTAAAGCCCACCTTTGCAGTCTAGCAGCAGCTAGCGTAGGCACACCTGTTTTTGGTCCCAAAATTTTTAGCAATGGCTTGTGGTCTGTCACCAAAATGAATTTCCTACCATAAAGGTAGTCATGAAACTTCATAACACCAAACACTAAACCAAGTGCTTCTTTTTCAATCTGTGAGTAATTTTGTTCTGTCTTAGTTAGCATTCGGGATGCAAATGCAATCGGTCTTTCGCTTCCATCTTTCATTTGGTGACTGATTACAGCACCAACTCCATAAGGAGATGCATCACATGCTAAGATAATTGGTAGCTCTGCATCAAAATGTACCAAAATTTTATCAGATTGAAGAGCCTTCTTTGCATTCTCAAAAGCATTTTGACAGTTTTCTGACCAAATCCAGTCTGCATCTTTGTGTAGCAATGCTGACATTGGCTGGATCAGAGTTGATAAGTTTGGTATAAACTTCCCATAGTAGTTTAACAAAGCCAAGAATGACCTAAGTTCAGTTACATTTCTTGGAACTGGAGCCTTCTGAATGGCAGTTGTCTTTTCCTTCATAGGATGAATGCCGGTGGCATCAATGACATGTCCTAAATATGAAACACTGTCTTGCATGAACTCACATTTTTCTCGCTTTACCCTAAGGTTGTAGCTTTCGAGCCTCTTAAGGACCTCTTTTAAGTTAGTCAGGTGGCTTTCTGCATCTTTACCAGTTATCAAAATATCATCAAGATAGCAGATAACACCATCCATACCCTGAAGTACTTGATCCATTATTTTCTGGAAAATTGCAGGAGCACTCGCAACACCATACGGCAACCTGTTGTATTGATATAGCCCTTTGTGAGTGTTTATGGTCAGGTAACACCTAGACCTGTCCTCTAACTGGACTTGCTGGTAAGCCTGAGATAAGTCTAGTTTGGTGAATTTCTGACCTCCTGCTAATTTTGCAAACAGATCTTGCGTTTTTGGGAGTGGATACTGATCCACGTTTAACCATGGATTTATGGTGACCTTGTAGTCTCCACATAATCTCACACTGTCATCCTTTTTAGGTATGCACACTATTGGAGCAGCCCACTCACTGTAATTAGTGGGTGAAATAACTCCTTCCGCCTCCAATTTAGTCAGTTCCTTTTCCACAGCTTCTCTTAATGCATATGGAACATTTCTTGGTTTATGGAACTTTGGCACTGCTTCTGGAGCAACATGTAGCTTAGCTTTAATACCCTTCAACTTGCCTAGCTCAGGGTTGAACACTGATGCATACTGAGCACATACATCTTCCACTGTTTCTGGAGCCACTCTGTTCACCTGTGACCAGTCTAGCTTCAACTGGCTAATCCAGTCTCTACCCATCAAAGCAGGGCCTCTTCCTTTCACTACTAACAGTTCTAGTTTTTTAGTGGTCTCTTTACATTTCACTTTTGCCACAAATTTACCCATCAGCTGTAATGACTCTTGGCTGTATGTTTTAAGTACACAGTTTGCTGAACTAAGTTTGACTGATTTAAATCTGCGCTTATACAGATTTTCAGATATCACTGACACTGCGGCACCAGTGTCTAGTTCCATCTTCACTCTTGAACCATTTACACTGACATACACATAATAAGGCTTTACAATGTCCCCATTACCTGTGTTCATTTCAAACAGACCATAATCTGGACTGTCCAATGTCTGATCTGGAACCGTGTCAGAATTTGGTGCAGCTTCCATCTTGCACTGAACCACAACATCACTGGCTGCTCCGTCTTCTCTGGCTTGATGTGACAGAAATTTGTTGTCGTCTGAATCCCCTTTAAACTCCTGCCTGTTGCCTGGATCTGCATACTGGGGCGCACCTTCATGGGGGTACTGCGGACCGGGCCAGCTGCAGACATCCTGCTGTTGGAGAACGCCGACATCATGGCGCTGCTTGAGAGCGCTGGGTCGTCTCTGAATATCCAGATGCATGGTTCCCTTGGTCGTACTCGAACGGCCTCCTTCTTTGCGTGTGCGACAGACTTTTGCTATGTGTCCCTTCTTCTTACACTCATGGCACTCGCTTTCTTTAAACCTGCAGTCATTCGGGTTGTGACTTTTTCCACCGCAACGATAACAAGGCTTCCCGGTAGCTGTATTTTTCTCAGCTTCGCGGTATTTTGTTTTAGCTTTCTTGTCCACTACATGAGCTTTGAAAGCTTTCTGTGCAAATTGCTGTGCACTGTCCTTAGTTACCTCAAAGGATTGCGCCATTTCTACAGCCAGCGGCAGCGTCAAGTCTTTGGTGTGTGCGGTGCTGAGCAGCCGATCTCTGAGCTCACTGCTCTTTACACCACAGACGAATCTATCACGCAGTGCTTCATCTAAGAAAGTCCCAAATTTACATGTAGCTGCTAATTTTCGTAAACTAGCCACGTACTCACTGATTGTTTCGTTGTCTTTTTGGTTTCTTCCGTGAAACTTGCACCTTTCTGCAATAAAGTTCGTCTTTGGTACGTAGTGCCTCTGCAGCAAATCCACCAACTCCTCGTAGCTTTTCTCTGACGGTTTATCCGGAGCACATAGGTCCATCAGCAAGCTATGGGATCTTTTCCCCACCACCGTGAGAAACACCGACTTAGTTTTCTCCTCTTCAGTGTCCAAGTCGTTTGCCGCAAAATACTGCTCGAGACGCTCGCGGTAGTTATCAAAACTTTCCTCACTTTCCTCGAAGTGAAAATCTTCTGGCTTTCCAAACGCCATCTTTGTAGCTCTGGTTCGGCGGTCCTTTCACTCACCAAAACGCTCGGCTTTTACGGTCCCGTGTGCCTCTATGGAGCCGCTCCGTCTGCGGACTCTGTGCCTTCCAACTTGAAACATCCCATCCTCGTCGCCAAAACTCTGTTGTGTATGATACCCTAGGTCAAATAAAATAATGTTCAAGCAGATAACTGGAAGTAGCACATGGCAACGTTTATTCGAACAGAGAACATCTTCTTCTCAGGTTTTTCAGCTCACCTCTCTTGTGCACCGCAAGAGCGCCACCAATGGCGAATTGTTAACATAACCAGACCAAAAGTGTCTAACAATTGTAATCCTGGAGGTTCCATCATTTCCTTGTCTGGAACACCACAATTTACAGCTGCACATATTTTTGGGAATATCACTGCCAGATTTCCACCTCTGAATACCTTCCCTTGTCCTTTATTGAATAACTCAAGCTCAGGCAGATTGGATGAAAAGTGTTATTCTTTTCTAGTCTTTTCACAAATTATTGACTGGATTTAAGTCTGGATTTTGACCAGAGTAGACTAGCGTCAAAATCCTTTATGTTTTTATTTACTGTATCTGGTCCAAAGCAATTAATTCATTGTTATTTACCAACCATATTACTGCAATGTTTTTATATTTCTTCTAGTCTATATATTTTATTATTACTCTAATGGAAAGTAGTTTGGTTAAGTGAAGTACTATAAAAATAAATTTTGATTGATTGATAGAAAATTCTAACACATGTTTTAATCTAAACCAGTGGTCCCCAAACTATGGCCCGCGGGCCAGATGCGGCCCGCCTCCACATTTGGTCCGGCCCCCTGAACAATACCAGAGTATTTTCATATATGTGCATTTTTATTTGATAAGTTGGACTTTTGCAATAAAATAAATGTTCCTTAGTAATGAACTTTATTTATTATTAACTACTAGTTAGTAACTATTTTATACATGCATATAATTGACCCTAACCCTTTTTTTATGTGGAGAACCCAGTGTTATTTGGTTATTATTTATTTCATAAATAGTGTTATTTCCTGACTTTTGTTCTCTGAAGAATCCAGAAAAGGTTATTTGATTGTGCTTTCTGAAAAACAATACATTTTTATGTTTAGCACTCTTACAATCGTCACACTTTTTCTGTTACAAACTGACCCCGGCCCCCCATCAGAGAAGGGACAAGTTATGTGGCCCTCACAGGAGAAAGTTTGGGGACCCCTGATCTAAACTGTCCTCAGCCTTAAATGATTTGGATCCTCTAACAGTGGTCTCAAAAGCCAGTCCTCACTTTTGTCTCTCTACTTCAGCACACCTGACTCCAACATTAGCACATTAGCTTACCTGACTCCAACATTAGCACATTAGCTTACCTGACTCCAACATTAGCACATTAGCTTACCTGACTCCAACATTAGCACATTAGCTTAGCTCTTTAAAGCTTAACTGGATGGTAGAGAGGCAGTTTCATCATTTATTTCAAGTATGTCAGACAAGTAACACACCTAAAAGTTGCAGGACTCTGGCTCTCGAGGAATGCCGTTTGAGACTGCTTTCCTAACAGGGGGAAATGCACTCAGGTTGATGTCAGGTTTTAGTTTTCTCCAACCCACACTGTTTTGTCTTGTCTCATCTGACCAACTCACCTCTTAGACATGTTTACCGTGCCCTCAACATGACTTGTGCAAACTTGCAAATTGGATTTCTTATTGCTTTCCTTGGCTTCTATTCCCAACCATTCCATGGAGATCAGATTTGTTGAGTGCGCAACAAATAGTTATCCTGTCAACCAAGGGCGTAGGTTTGGTATAAGTTTTGGTGGGACCTTACAACTTACTGACCAACCCCCACCCTCTCCCCCCCCGCACCGACCATTTTTGACCAGTGGGGGGTGGGGGTGGGGGTGGGGTGAGGGTGGGGGGGGGGCACCACATTGGCTTAATAACCCCCTGAAGCTCCAGCCATCTCTCCATCGTTCTGCTCTGCCCCTTGCTCTGCTGTCTGAACATCCTACGTGAAAAAGTATTACATAATTAACAGACCTATTCTACCTCACATTCAGTGCTGACCTTACTAAACACCGGACTTTACAACAAATGCGTTGCGTGATAGATATCTAACTTATGGGTCCCCTCACTGTACTTACAGCCGAGGTAGCGAAATAACTTCTAATGTCTGTCGTCCTTTTCTTTTTTGGTGGCGACATGGTCTCGAAGACTCATAATAAATGTCAAACTCAGAAGGAGACGCGTTCACTTTCAGCACCATGGACCAAGCTTCCGTTCCGCGTGTGGCCAGCTGGCCGCCGCCTGTTGCAGCTAATTAAAGAACGTAGATCCAAGTTCTGTGAGCCAACAGCGGCATGGGTCGTCATAGTTCATAACAACGAATTTTAAAATGAATGCTACCACTGCGTAGTATATTGAAATATTAAACTAATCAATGTAGATTTTCGTTTATTTATTTTGTTTTTATTAAAAAATACATATGTTCTTTTAATTAATATGGCAAAAATTGGTCGGGACTATTTTATATCCCTTGAGTATTGGTCGTGACATGCCACGACCGTCCATACCCAAACCTACGCCCATGCTGTCAACAGATTCTCCCATCTGAACTGTGGATCTCTGCAGTTTCTCCAAAGTTACTACAGTCCTAGTGACTTCTCTGATTAATGCTCTCCTCCATGGCCTCTCAGTTTAGATGGACGGCGACGCCGTAATAGGTTTGCAGGTGTCATATTCTTTCGATATTTGATTGCTGGGCTGCACTTTTTGTGCTTTATTTCTGATCTGTCTGCTGTGCTTCTTGGTCTTCTTTATGTTCTTCAATGTTCTCCAACAAAACCTCTGAGGTCTTCACAGAAAAGCTGCCTTCTATCAGATACGTGGTATAAATGTATCAGAGATCCAGTGCACTCCAGGAATTTATTTTTATTCTGTTTTAGCAATCCGCCAATCCCTAAAGCCAGATCACTTCCTAAGTTGTCAGATATTTGCATGAGATCTTTATTTTTAATGCAAATTCATCCAAATATGTTCACTTAAACCGGTGTCCTACCAGCTTTTCTCTGCAAATGTTCCCCCATCTCCAGAATGACATTGAACACGCAGCGAGCGGCAAGCACAAGAGACTGAGGGTTAGCAACAAGTCAATAACCAAAACACAGCAGAGCACTGAAGGTTATAAAGGTGTTGTGTGTGTGCAGACTGCTTAAACAAGCATCTACCTGTGTGCTTTGGAGTGCTTGCTCAGGAAAGCGGTCTGTAGTCAGTTGCAAACCGAGGTATTCCTCCTCTGCCTCATTAGTGCTGATTTACGCCACTACTAGGTAAAAGAAGGCAGGATGGACCTCCCTCTCACCCACCTCTCCCCCTCTTTCTCTCTCTCTTCCTGCCATTTACACACACACACACCCCTATGCACACACACACGCAGACACACTGCCCTGCAATGCTCCTTTTTCTCTATTTTCTTCCTTTCTTTCCTTATCTCTCTCCTTCTCATTCTCCTGCCACGCACAGACAATGGGGCCCTGGAGAATACCGGCTTGTGCTGAATTATTCAAATCAGCAGTGGCAGCAAGCCGGAGAGCAAAGGAGAGAGGCAAGAAGGTAGAGGAGAGAGAAGGGTAGCTGGAAAAGTGAGAGAATGCGGGATAATGGGGGGAGGATTTGGAGGGAGAGGAGCAGGCAGAGACGAAGGATTGTAGCAGAGGTGAAACTCGTTGTCTCTGCATGCAAATAGCCTCTTGCTCCTTTTTCTCTCTCCCCTCCACCCCCCTCTCCCACTCTCTGTGAGTCACCCCCTGCCCTTCACCGCTTCATTAATACACATCTGTACCCCGGCCCTTCCATCCACCTCCTTCCCCAACTCACTCCTAGTGGGGGGAAGAAGAGAGAAACGTACGACTGGAGGTGGGGGGAGGAGGGAGGAAGAAGGGGTGAGCTCAACAGCAGCACGCTGTTGGCAGGGGGGAGAATGCGCCGGTAATTAGCCAGCACCAGTACAAACGAAGAACCCAGGAAGGAGAGAGGAGAAGAGTGGGAGAGGAAGAAAAGAGCAAAGCTCTGAAAACAAGCCTCCTGCCAGGCTGAGCTCCCCAGAGGCAAGACCTGGACATGACGGTGTGCAGTCTGGGAACAAAGGAAAGAGAGGAGAGCCGGGGAAAAGATGGGAGGCTGAAGAGTGGGCCCATGACAGCACCTGCAGAGATGGAGAATCTGATTTTGTGTTGGGTGTGTGTGTGTGTGTGTGTGCATGTAGGTATTATTTTCTTGTGATTGTGAATGCCACTCGGTGAAGGATGCCTTTAGGTGTAGAGTGACAAGATGCCTCTGTCTACCTCTGACTCAAATCTGTATTTTAATTCGCCTTACATTCAGCATAATCCTCTTCAGAACTACCAGCACTCTTTTGATGACAGTGGATCCCCCCCAACGCCTGTGCTGCCTGGTTGTCTATATAAACCGCCACATAATGCATCACAGAGGCTGCACAGCGTGAGCCGTTTAGACAACACAAGCCGAGCAAATACCGAATAGCGGCTAACAACAATAATAACAAATAAATGCGGTGATATTATACATTATATGCCTGGGAATTAATTCCAAACACGAGTTATTCGTATGTCTCTAAGCCCTTAAGTTCACAATAACACACATCACAATTTTGTTCAGGGGAAATACTTCTAAAAGCAAATGAATTCTCTTGAGGTCACTCAGAAGTGTCATTTCTCCATAAAAAAAGAGGACATTCATCATCTGGTGTCATCGCTGGGTTCCAAAATGAACTCTATAATATGAGATTCTGACCCGTCCTTTATAATTAAGTAAGAGCTTGTAAAATTCTGCAGCTGGTTCTTCAAAAGTGAGTCTGAGCAGCGACTGTATGTATGCGTGTGTGTGTGTGTGTAATTGAGAGACAGAAAACTTGACCCTGGAGTCCTTTGCCAGCCTCATTAGTGAGAGGACTTGGTTCATTACATGACGTGAGTGAGTAGTGAGGGCTCAGCAGAGATCACACACCAAGGGGGTGTTTGTGTGTTTTTCTACTTTTGGGTTAAAAATACACAATGGTTTTTTTTAAAAAAATAGCTCAATATATGGTTTTGTAGCAGAAAAGTTTGTCTCTGTTGTGGCATTTTAGATTTTTCTCCCTATTTTTGTATTGGTGCTCGTAAAAATACTGATGAAAATGGCAAAAAGGTTCAAATAAATCCACTCAGTTGTACGGATAACAGGCCAGCTTGAAAAATAAGCTGTGTCACTGTTAACATTTGACTCAGTTGTTGTTTTTTTGAAAAATACATTCTGCTATGAAAGAAAAACATTAACAAATTCTGATAGACAAAGATCCTGAATAAGTACAAAGAACAACTTTCAAATTTTGATTTCCTTTATTAAGGGAACAAAGCTATGAAAACCGGACCACATGTAAAAAAAAACATTCACCACTGGCTGCAACAGCTGCTGGGGAAGAATTTTTACCCACTCGGCAGAATTGTTTTAATGAATCCACATTGCAACTGCTTAAGCATAAATGAACTGTTTAATGTCACAAAATACAATCTAAATGTTGTTTAAGTCCAGACTTTATTTAGGACCCTACAAATTATCTCTGTTCTTTTCAGCCTTTCAGAGGTAAACTTGCCAGTGTGCTTTGGATTCATGTGTGGTTGCATAGCCAAAGCTTGACTTTGAGGTCATAGGATACTCTCCATCAGCTCCATCTAGCAGATACTAGAGTTCATAGTTCCATCAATTACTAAAATTTGTTTAGATCCTGAAGTAGCATAACATCCTCCATCATGTTTCACTGGTATGATGTTCTTTTTCTGAAAATCAGCATCAGTTTTACCCCAGATGTGACAGGATGCACACGGTAAGAACACTTCCATTTTTACGTCAATAGTCCACGACTCATTTATCCCAAGCACTTGGAAAGCATCAAGATTTTAGTTGGTAAATGTGAAACAGACCTGCATGTTCTTTGTGATTTGGCTGTAGTTTTTTCCTTGGAACTCTCCCACATATGCCATGGTTTTTTTAATGCCAGTCTTTTTCCTGTTGTTGGATCATGAACACTGACCTAAACTGAGACAAGCCGGACTGGAATGCTTTAGATGTTGTTCTGGGTTATTTTTTGACTTCTGAATGAGTCTTTGATGCTCTCTTTCTCTTTCTCTTTTCTTTTAAATTTATTTTATTAGCCAGGAAAGGGTACAACTCTTCCATGTTTACTACATTTGTGGATAATGGCTCTCGCATTGTAAGGGTTAAAAAAGCTTTCTTAAGCCTTTTCAGACTGACATCTGTCAATAATTTTCTTCATCTGCAATTTCATTAGACTGAGGCATAATCTTTTTGTTTTTAAGGTATTTTCATGGCTACATAGTGTGTGTTCTTGGAGCAATTTAAGCTTAACAGGATAAAATAGAGCAAAAGAACGTATAAATAAAATAAACTGATTTATATACAGACTATTTTTCCCTTTACTTTTTTGTTTTTGCAGCATGCTTCCACTTAATACAAGATGACTTGAGAATTAAAGGCTTTCCACACTGTTCAGGTGTTCAGGATTTCCTTTGCCTTTCTCCTCACCACAGCAGATGGCTATCATGTAAAGACACTAGATGGGTGGATGTTAATGTTGAGAAAACTGAGATTTATATTTCCTTTACAAAAATATTTTCAGTTTTTTGTGCTAAAAGCCTTAATCTTATAGTAATCTTTAAGATGTAACTTCAATGTAGATCGAAAAGTAAATTTTGATGCATCATTTTCAAGAAACCTATCCTCTTGTGTTGCCATTTTCCACTTATTTCCCTTTAGTTTTTGGCAGCAATTAATCCTGCAATAAAAAGATTTCCTCTGTATCAGTTTTCGCATGTAGCATATATCTTTTTGGTTAATGTATTCCAAAAGTTGAAGCCAGTCCTGCAGGAAAATCTGCAGCCATTCATGCCTAGAACTGAGAGCGGCCATCAGTAAAATTTGATAAGATACATGAATTATTACCATATACATTGGGGGAAAAAAATTAATCAAAGATTTCTGTTTTCGGAGACACACACACAGGGCTTTGTGACTCATTTATGGTTATTAGTTATTTTCAATTAAAAAAAATGTCAGAATATTAAGTTTAATGAACAGAATTTGATGAATACTCTTATAAATATGCATAAAAGTTTTAAAAGCATACATAACAATAAGCTTTTTTTTTTTTTTCTCCTTACCCTCATTGACGTGAAGAAGCGCCTCATGCCAGCTGTGGATCGATGCCTCCCTGCAGGTCCCAGAGCGTGAGGCCCGTCCAGCCATGCGGAACCCCAGGAGAGCTGGCTGTGGTTTGATATGCCGCATGATGTCTTCCAGCACAGCTGCAGCCAGCCAACCTGCCCCCGTCTCTCCACACACCATTTGGATTTTTAGCCCAGCGCTCTACTGGGAACCGGGCTTGGCAGTGTTGGTTACAGGTCTCAGACGGACCACTGATGGGCCCTTCTGCTCAGCATCCCTTTGTGAGCAGGTAGAAAAGGGGGAGGGAGACAGGTGTGTTTATGTTCCACTTGTTGCACACAACCACCCAGAACAGATGCCCTCTGATTTCTAAGAGGACAGTGAGGAGGAAGACGGTACAAAGAGAAAAAGGGACATGGACTGGAAGAAAATTTGATGGTGGAAAAATTTTACTATTTTCAATGAAAGAGTCTTAAAAACGATGTGACCAAAGGTTTGCCATATGTACATTTCCCCATCGCAAAAATGCTTCCAGCTTAAAGCCATATTTTTTCCCCAGGAAAGTCTTCTTTTTCCCAAACAGCATCCTGAATTGGTTTGAGAAGATGCTTCCCAGTCAGAGTTCATGAAATCATATCAGCATTACACCATGCTCTTGGAGCAGACCTTATGCACAGTGTCTGAGCTGAAGAGTGCATTGGAGTCGGGATGTTTGGCTCAGCAGGTTGTGAGGAGTTTGAGTAATCAGGGTTTGGGGATTCTAATTAGGACAATTAAGTCCTAATTACAATGTAAACACATACTGCTGCCAGAACTGCAGCCCCCTAGAGTGAGGCCTTTGTAGCATGAACTCCCATTCTGCTCTGTTGTCAGCAACACCCTCATATTCTGCAGTCCTAACTTGAATAGATGATACAGCAATTAAGTGCAAGCAGAAGTGACATACAACCTTTAATCAAGGAAGTCCATCTTTAGCTGCTTTGCCTTTCAGATTTATTGCCGTCGTAGTTGGTGTGGCTTTACATCAAATGTTTATGGTGTTCAGCTGGAAGACAAATTGCAGATCTGTTTGAGTATGACACAGGGATCAGTATGGACCTGCTAGATGCATCTGGAGAACTTTATATATATGTTAAGCATTTAGAAGTTACTGCCATCCGTCCATCCATCATCTCCAGCTATTCCAAGACCCTGCTGCGTAGTCCAGGAGGGAAACCTCAACATTCACCTCGCTAGTGTGTCCATCTTTTCATAGGATCCCAGAACTACCCCAGGCCAGGAAGGTAATACTGTCTTTCCATGATGGTCTTGTGCGTAACCCCCGAAAAACTTTCATTCATCATTTGTGAATTTTTCACCAGCAATCCACTGATTCTGGATTTGTTCAAACTGTATATGAACATATTTTTGTGATGGATTGTTTAAATTTCTTAATATAAATTATCATTGTAAAATGAGACTGACGGAATGACTTAGTCAACCTGTGAGCCTTCCACTCCTCAAAAAAAAAAAAAACTAATTTTCTAAAGTATTGCACCAGGTCAGCTCAGGCTGCTATGGATTTATTTTGAACAAGGCTCCTGGCCAACATTAATATATGAAAAAAAAATAAAGCACTGAAGAGAGTGACCGTGTGGTCTATTTGTTTAGTCAGATGTCAGCTTGCGGGATTTATATTAAAAGGTTGGGGTGGATCACAGTTTTCCTTGGAGATAATTAAGGGTAACGGGTTGATTTAGGCAGTCCCCCAGACGAGCTTCTAAATGTAGATGAGGCAAGAAAGCTTTGTGCCGTCTATCCTCCCTCTCTTAAGGTCAGTTCATTTTTATCCTCGCCTGACATCAATTTCATCTTCTGGCTAAACTGTTGACGTTCGTACACTGCCCAAAGTGTGCCAACGTGTGCTAAAAAATGCTAAGCTGGATGTTTGTCTTGCATATTACATCCACAAAAGAGAGCTTCTCTTCTTGATGTCTGCTGCCCACCATCTGTCGTAACATTAAGGATATTAATTTAAATTCTCTCTCCTCCAGTGTAAATTCTCTCATGGACAACATATACTCCACTTTAAATTCAACTGCTCTTGACGACCTGGTCTCATATTATAACACTGGTCTTCACTCAATACTCAACTCTCTTGCTCCGCTAAAAACCAGATCTGTTTCTTTTGCTCGTTCTGCCCCCTGGTTTACTCCTGAACTTCGGCTCATGAAGGCCAAAGGACGGCAACTTGACAGGCTCTATCGGAAAACTGGACTAGCTATTCATAAAGACATTTATAAAAATTACATAGTACACTATAAGGACTGTATTACTCAAGCCAAATCCCTCTATTACACTGGTCTAATCTGTTCAAATGAAGGTTCCACCAAGTCAATATTCTCACTTTATAAGAACATTATTCGAACCCCGGACTCTTTACCTTCATATCTGTGTTCAACTGATTTTTGTAATTCTCTCATGTCATTTTTTGACAGCAAAATTCTAAAGATTCACCAGAAACTCAGCTCACAACCCTTCCCCTGTTCTGTTTTTGAACTTTCTCCTCCAGCCCATTCCTTCTCCTCCTTCCAGCTCCCAACAACTTCAGAAATTACAAGTCTAATACATAAGTCCAACTCGTCCACTTGTCTGCTTGATCCTCTTCCTACAGTCCTGGTTAAAGCCTGTGCTTCAACCATAATCCCTCTTATTTCTACCATTATTCACTCCTCTCTCTCCACTGGAAAAGTTCCTGCATCGTTTAAAATTGCTGCCATAACTCCTATTTTAAAAAAACCTGGTGCTGATTACTACAATCTGAATAATTTTCGTCCTATCTCCAACTTGCCTTTCATCTCTAAAATTCTTGAGAAGATAGTAGCATCGCAACTTCACACTTATTTATCCAACAATAACCTGTATGAACTGTTTCAGTCTGGTTTTCGTCCCCTCCATAGTACAGAAACAGCTCTCATAAAAATCACTAATGACCTCCTTATGGCAGCTGACTCTGGCCTGCTGTCCATTCTTATCTTACTTGATTTGAGTGCAGCGTTTGACACTATTTGTCATGTCACCCTACTTAATAGACTGTCTTCCATTGGTATCACTCAGACTCCTCTAAACTGGTTTAAATCATATCTTTCCTGCCGCACTCAGTTCGTTCGGATCAAAACCTTTTCTTCCCAGCCTTCCTCTGTTACATCAGGAGTTCCCCAGGGCTCTGTCTTAGGGCCCCTTCTTTTTATTATTTATCTTCTTCCCCTGGGTAATATTTTTCGTAAATATAACATTGATTTTCACTGTTATGCGGATGACACCCAGCTTTATGTTTCCAGTAAGCCCGCCTCCAACCTTCCACCATCCTCGCTTACTGATTGCTTGACTGAAATTAAATCCTGGTTCTCCTCTAATCTACTTAAGCTTAATAGTGATAAAACGGAGGTCCTTCTCATTGGTACTAAATCTAATCTGGCCAAAATCAAAAACTTTAGTCTTGAAATTGATAACTGTTCTGTTTTCCCCTCCCCTCAGGTAAAGAGTCTGGGTGTTATTCTTGACAGCAGCCTTTCTTTCCAGTCTCATATTAACAATATTACCCGCTCAGCTTATTTTCATCTACGCAACATCAACCGTCTTCGCCCCTCCCTTACTTCCCATTCCGCTGCCATTCTTGTTCACTGTCTTGTGACATCACGCCTGGACTATTGCAACTCCCTTCTGTTTGGTCTCACCCAGAAATCTCTTCATAAGCTTCAACTGGTCCAAAACTCAGCTGCCCGTATCATTACTAAAACCCCATCCATGCACCACATCACTCCTACCTTGCAAAGACTTCATTGGCTGCCTACCAAGTTCCGCATAGAATACAAAATTCTTCTGTATACTTTTAAGGCTCTTTACAATCTTTCCCCACTATATCTTTCCAATCTTATTCATATTGCCACTCCCTCTCGTTCCCTCAGATCATCCTCCTCTATCCATTTGTCTGTCCCCTCTGTCCGTCTTACTACCATGGGGAGCAGAGCTTTCAGTCGCTCTGCCCCCCAACTCTGGAACTCACTACCACCTCATCTTAGAAACATAAATTCATTCCCTAAATTTAAAACCGAACTTAAAACACACCTTTTTAGATCTGCCTTTTCAACATGACACAATTGGTTTGCTTGATTTTTATATAGATTTCTACATAGATTTACATATAGATTTTATATAGATACATTGTTGTGTATTTATTCTACCTACTTTTAATTGCTATATTTTATTGTTTTTGCTATTTTTCGTTCTCTGTACGGTGTCCTTGAGTGCCAGAAAGGCGCCTTTCAAATAAAATGTATATTATTATTATCTGGTTTTTCTGTGTGCAAGTTTGAAATGTGTCTACCTATGAATGTCACTCATTTTAGAGTGTGGAGAAGCTTGAAAGCTTCCAAGGACCAGTCTCAAGTCTCAACTGTATAACCTCCACATAAATAAAATGTATTAGCATCAAAATCAATAAAATAGAATATGATCAATAGGAAAAACTCCAATGTACACTAGTCAGAATGAAATAGAAGTTTGTAGAAGTGTCATTTTCTTTAGGTTACACTTTGCAGCTTTACCGCAAAAATGTCTGCAGTAAAGCTGCAAAGTAGAGAGCACAAACTGAAGAGTATAAATGGAGCAACAGGTTTAGCAACTGAGAAGATGGGCTGAAAGTTGGGATAAGGAACAGGAGGATCTGACAAGGAACTGGCTGAATAAAGGAGTGCTTAAAATCTGGGGAGGCGATAACTCAAACCTGACAGCTGTGTAGGGACATACATATGGAGATGGGGAAATTTACTAACTGACCCAAAACTTTGTACACAATATAAGATGGTACTGAGGAAACGGAACAGTACACAGGAATAGCTAAAGATTAAGAATATCCCATCAGTAACACAAGCTGAGTAAAAAATCTTGTTTAAAAGGTTCAAATGTAATTAAAATTAGTGGTTTACTGTTTGAGTTCAACCCATGTTCAACCAATTCATGAATCCTTTAGTGCAAACTTTCATCTTTGGAACTCATATGCAAAACTATTTAGATATAGGCCAAAAAGTATGTGCTTCTTGGTACAAGGTTAAGCGGGGATAGACGATGGATGGATGGAAGGAAGTTTTTGGCTGTGAGCGAAGACCTTTTTAAAGTTTCTGACTGAAACTGCAAAAGACTGTTACAAGTAAAGTTCCAAATGCGGAGCAAAACAAATCTGGGACCTTTTTTGTAACACTTGACTTGTCACAACTATGCCAAAAAAACAACAACAAAACAAAACATTGTTTCCAATGATGTCAGCAGCAAAGGCTGTTATTAAAATGGAGGTGGAGTAAGCAGACAGAAGAACCAGACAGGTGGGCGCACCTTGCTCTACCGTCAGCTATGATTGGTTTAGAGATGAAGCAAAGATGCTCCTTGGGGAGAGAGCAGAGAGGTGACAGGGTGCTGTCACCTCTCAGGATATTTGAAGTAGGGAAAAGAAAGACGTTTGCAGAGGTCAAAGAGCCGCAGAGTGGCGCTACACTCTGAAAAGACAAACTCAGATCTTTCTGCCCTACCTTTTCTTACCTTAACAACCCAGTTGAGTCCCTTCCCTCCTGCCACCGTCTCTACGTCCATCTAATTCATCATTGTCTTGTCTTTTTTGTGGCAAGTCTGACAGTAACTGACATCAATCCGCTAACATCAAAAGACTGCAAGTTTTCACGGATGTTAAAGAGTTTTACCTCAAAGGTGTAGATAAAACATCCTAAATTCTGACTGTCGCGAGTTTATATTTGTACGTTAAGGACCTGCAGAGTCATATGGGCTTATAGCCGACTGCCACAGCACAACAAGCACACCAGCATCGCATAAGCCCCCTAATTGTTATGCCACTTCCCATTACACATGTCATTTCTCTTACCACACTTTCATGCCCATGAGCCTGGCCAGCTGCTCAGAGGCAGGTGGAAAGTGAGGACAGGGCAAGGTGTCAATGTTTCACTGCATTGAAGGCTGCATAAAGGAAGACTTAAATGAATAATCATGAATTAGGTGAAGCTTTTTTTTTTCCTCCCCAGAATTTTCCTTTCCTCAAGTTTATTTTTGAGTTGAGGTTGTGCGATGAAAATTGAGTACTCTGTGTTTTCCCTGACGTAGACAAGTTTGACATTAGTAAGAGATAACTATTTCCAGTCGTAAGTTTTAAACTAAAGTGTTGTTAAACATTCGATAGGCTGTGCAGATAACCAGACTCAGTTATTTTTCATACAAGTAAAAATCTCAATTGTTTGGCATGTTGTTCTGACTAAAACTTCTGCCATAAGGACAAAAGATTGACTGGCATAGATTTATAAATTAATGAATAATTTCAGCACATTGAAGGATTTCAATATTTATTTCACTTTGTAAAGATGATGTGTTAATAATTTAGAAGTCATGAATTTTTGCCTGACTCATTCTGCTTTTTCTTGTTTGGATGTCAACATTCTTTAATAAAATAACTCTAAATTTAGACTTCTCTTAGCTGACAACCAGGAAATGTTAAAAACATCTCGAAAAGATGTTCACTTTTTGATTTTAGGCATGGTTAGATTTTGTTTGAACATATTTAAAACAAAGATTTGCTCACAGGGAAGCTTGATTGTACAACTACAGCTCCTTGCTCTGTACTGTAGCCCAATTATGAATATTTCCAGAATAACATGATTAAGACTAGAATGTTGCTTTTAAAAGAATGTCTAAACAGTGATTGTGATGGGTCAAGCAAAGATTGACATATTTTTAAGTCCTTGCTTCAAGGCAAGGACTTTTGGAAAAATATAACTTTAAATACACGAGGACTTCATCTGTTAAGCTTCATATGAGACAATTTTTTAAAATTATTTTAGTGTTTCTTTTCTAAATTAGAAAATGTCATCTTGGATTATTCGAAACATCCAGCATAACATGTATTCATCTTCCACATATCCCCATATGACCTGTGTCGAAGAAAACAGAAAAGAAACTTAATGTTATAAGAATTTAAAAGAGATGATGGTTGTTGGTGCTATACTGACAGTATTGTGGCATGACCTGTTATTATCTTTTATTATCAATAAAATCTAGTAAGTATCTTCAATCAATCAATCAATACAATTTTTGACAAGAACAAGTTTTCTGAAGAGCTTAATTTCAAACACAGCTACAGACTTTTTAATGGGGTTGCAACTGTATCCATAAAGCATGCTGTCATTATAAACAATGCACTGTGAGCAGAAGATATATTGTGCAGGGATAGTTGAAAAGTAAGAGAGGCTGTGTGCAAAGCCTCCCTGTTGCCGCTTCCTCTTTTATAGTTTGACCTTTCTCTTAATTGGCTGCCATGTCTTTACACTGAGATTCTGTTGGTCTCCCAGCCAAGTAATTTCACTCCCTCTTCCCACTAAAGCGTCTCCCTCTGACCCATAAATTGGAAGTACTTTAACCTTTCCTGAGTGTTCACTTTATGGTGTGCTCTTTATTCTTTTATTATGCAGATGAGATGAATTCTCATATTTGAAATACTGACTCCGATTAGCTGCTCACGCTGTTTATCAAAGTCTCTCGTTCTCAAATTTGTGCAGTAAAATTACTTCTGAAAAAGAGCTCATAATGAATGACAAATTACCGTTGATGACCTGCCTGTATAATTTTAGATGCAGTGTAGGCGAAAAGAAACCTTATTACAGTTACCAAGCCCGAAATTATTAAAATTACCAGGCACATGCTTCCAAAAGACAATGTTTAGTATCTCTGTGATCACAATTCAAACCTTGCATTCAGTTGTGTGATTCGCTGCAATCACCATAACATTTACATGCAATTCTTACATTCAATACCCTGCAAGAGCATTGATACTGCTTCAACCTTTTCATACTTTTTTTACACATTACAACCAAAAATCTTCAATGTATTTTATCGTTACTTTGTCTGACAGGCCAACACAAAGCAGATGGTTCACAATAAAGCAGATGCAGTTTTCAAAATGTTAGGAAATGTGGTGAACATTTGTTTTCTCTTTTATTAAATAAAATCCAGGGTAACCATTTGCCTCCAGAAGTTGTATGTTTTCTAGAGTCCAACCACACATCACATTTTACCAACTTCACAAAAGTTCACAGGAAGTGATAGTAAAACGCTTTGACGTTTGCGGTTTTGACGTAAGAAAATGTGGAAGAGTTTTTTTTATCCCAGCATTGATAGATGCCATTAATTGACGATCAATTAGTCTAAACATGGTTCATAATGTGTTCGAGGAAGTGTATTTGTGTACTTGTGGTGCAATACACTTGATGTATTGATATGTTTATTTCAATTTATTTCTAAACCTCATTCTATGACTGTGACCCTGAAATCAATACTTTAATTTACGCTCCACCAGCTTCAATCCATTCTTTGCCCGTATCCTCTTCAGTGCGTGTCGCTTCTGACTGGACAGATGTAAGCAGAGCACCAGGTCTCTCTTCTTCTCTGCTGCCTGCCTTCTGTCTCGCCACAGAGTGGGAGGTAACGGGTCACTTCAGCCTGTAACAGGCTGCAGATTGTCATCCTCCAACCTTTACAGTCTCTTGCATCGCTTTTGCTTTTTTTTCTTAATTTTTTCTGCTCTGACTTTCATGTTTCTGCACATGTTGCAGGGAGTACAATGTTCTGATGCATGAAAGACAAAGAGCTCAAGAAAGTGGTCGTGTAATTCCTTTGAAATACTGATGCTGCAGACTATGCCCAAGCATAGTCACACATATACCAGCAGACGCAAATGGCTGAAGGGGAAACTAAGAATGGATGTTGATTATTATTAACCAACTCCAATTTCCACACATCAGTTTATGCAAATGCTGTTTTACCAAGCTTTACTCTTGTAATATTTATGTGTTTTTTTTAAACAGACAGCAAGGATTATCTTTTACATGCTAAACAGAGGTTGAAGGGTGCTTCACCAGTGATCTTCCTGTATGAAACCTGGACTACTTTCAAATTAGCGATAAGCTTTAGCCCCTTCGTGCGCTCTTGCCAAGTATTCAGATTCATCTTTTGTGTTTCCGTTTTTGTATGTAAAAAAAAAAAATACATACTGCTCGTGGCTAATTAGCTAATTGATAATTTTTCTGGCATTATTAAAGACTTATGAAGAACCTGACATGAAAATACAGATCTGAGGGAAAGTTGAGACTTTAAAAAAAAACAAAAAACTATTATGATTTAATTTTAGAGTCTTGGTAATGACAAAAAATATTTCTACTTACTAACTTAACTGATTATAGTTGATTGCTAAATATCTTAACCAAGTAAAATTTAATGTTTTCCATTTTAAGTGAAGTTTTTCCAACTCCAGGTTCTGACTATAGTCATATTACAAATAAACTTTGTAATGCAATGTTTGGTCCATAGGTTTTAGCCATCTACCAAGTTTCTCTGCCTTATTACAAGATGAAGAAGAAATCCATGCCTCCAAAGTTAAAGACCAAGTGTGCAAATTTTAGATGTTGATCAAGGTGATTTAGGACCAAGGATGAGAATGGTGGGTGTTTTTTATATTATTTTATTTATTTTTTTTAAGACTGCGTAAAAATTGTGACATCTAGGATAATTGTTGTGGTTACAAAAAAAAAAACAAAAAACAGAAGAGAGTTCATTTTGAACAACCAAACATAATCATACATGAGGAAAGACTGATGTCTATAAGTCTTAACTCTTCACAGTAAGACGACTTTATTCTTCTTCTACAGCATCTACAATTGCTTGCAAGTATAACCATGGAGCTAAGTTACTTTCTGCTTCTTTTCAGACAGCCACTCTTCTGTCAAGTTGGCAAAAGTGTCAAGGACCAACTAAACTTAAATGAAGACACCATGAGAGTCATCGACAGCAGATTAGATTTTACCTGCATATAAACCTTTAACAGAACCTCACTTAGATTTCTCCCTTTAAGGCCTCCGGCTGTGGAAAGTGAGGAAGAGTTGGCCCTCCAGGCGAGATCACCCCCTTTTTGGAAAGCATGAGGCTGAGCTAGGACAGGAGGTTTTATTCTGCATGAGCTGGTGGTATCGCTCAAACAGCCCTTTGCCTCTTCTGGATTTATTAGCCAATTTCCACTAGCATTGTCTTTCACTTCAATCTCAGAAGTGAGGGTGCAGCAGGCAGAATATAGGGCTGCAATCATCCAAGTGTGTGGCGACAAAACCTCTTGCGCTTGCACCTGGAACTCAATAGATATTCATGAACATTCTCGTATTTAGAGAAGGAAATAACTTAATACCGACAGTGTCGATGGAATAATAGCCATTTCCTGCCTGACTTGCAGCCCTTCAGAAAATGAGATTGCGCTGGCCGTCATTTTTCTTGTCTGCCGGGTGTTTCCACGCGCGAGTCTATGGCTGCTGCTATGCTCCCTGCATTGGCAATGAGGTACAGACTGAGAGAGAGGGCTTGGAGAAAGAGAGAGGGGCGGGAGAGAGCAGGGGTGACTTCTGCAGGAAACAGAGGACTGGCTGCCTAATTCTCTATGAATGAAAAAGCAAGTTAAGTGGAAAACAAAGTCATAAACTCTAGTTGAATCATATGTAAAAATGTACAAAAAGGTAAGCCTGGCTATACTTTTTTTTTTTTTTTTTGCAGCATCGCTTCCTGTAAAAAACAGCTTGATCCAAGCTAAAGGCACTGCTTCCATGTAAGTCAGGAAAACTATTGCATTTGTGCCGTGATTAAGACTGATTACTTTTGTAAGAGGAAGAGAGGCGAGTATCTCCACTGTGTGATGGAAACAGAAAAAGCCAGAGGGAGAAAAAGATAGAAATGGGAACTGAGTGACGTGGATGGATTCCTAACCTGAGAGACAAAGGAATCTTTCAAACTATTCCTTAGCATTACCCGGCCTGTCATGGTACCTCCACTACCGCTCTTATAAATTAACCATCTCACAGAGGACCCACGTTCTCTTACCCGCTCTTCCCTGCACAATTAGGTTTCCCTCCTTTGCAAGCCTTCTTTATCTCTGCCTCTTACTCAGGCCTCCGTCAGCGTGGGCATATATCATGATTTTCTTTTTAGTTTCATTTCTTTCCAGACTTTTATCCTAGAAAATACACTACATTTATCAGCAGTCTGAGTACACAACAAAGCCGGTGTTGCTACTGCTATAGAAACGTATCCACATGTATAAATTTAGAGACCTGTAAGACGTCAAGCACGGATGCTAAGGAATCTTTTTAGAGCACTGGGTACCACCATATTGAGATGTTGAGCACAAAGAAAAGGGTCGTGGTTCCCATTGTGCGTCTCTACAGGAAGTTGGTTGACGAATTCCAGAAATAGTTTTAGCCGTTTTATTGCTTCTCTCTCTTCTGGACACACAGGAAGAAGCAGGCAGAGAAGATGTGTTATTTTCGTCCTAGTTGACAAACACAACTCGGTGAGCTTCTCCACTAAGGGTAAAAAAAAAAAAAAAGAAAGTGAATAATTTTCAGCAAGATAATAGCTTAGACTTTACGGACTAAAAATGTATGTAGAGACAGTGGTGGTGTTGTAGGGGGTGGTGGTGGTGGAAATGCTGAAATTAATTTGATCTCAGATGCCTTCGAGACGAGGGCTGGTGTGAGTTAGCCCTGCACCCAGACAGAAACCTGAGCAGATTGCACCACTACTTTGTATTCCAAATTAATTGGCCTCTGAAGATCGCCCTCTGCTCCTCTCAGTACTACTGATGCACATTTTCCTTCCCTCAATTAAACATATGCGCCCCACATGCAGTTCCTGTCGCTGGTTCCTGGCGACTTCTCTATCCCCTTGTCACTGGGAGCAAACTGGACCCTTAGATAAACAATCAGTTTGAGTCTGCTGAAAGAGAGCCAAAGTTACGGCTTGTGCGATTAGACGGCGAAGAAAAAAAAACACTTTTATTGTCAAATAATTGTTCTTGCTTTAGAAATATGTAGTGAATAGTTGTTGTTTTGTTAACACTGTAAATGTGGAACATAACAAAGAGAGAATTATGAAGAGGTTAGGGCATCTCACAGCATTCAATCATTCCTGTGGTCCACCCCCCATAATGTCTTGTTAGGGGTAAACAATTATTCTGTCATTAACAGGTAAATGTCAGATTATGCTTGTTTCTTTGTTTTTAAAAATCTTTCTCTCTCCAGAAACCTCAACCCAATAACAAGTTTCAAGCTCAATTTGTATTTAGATGTCAGAATTTCTGAGTTCTGAGTCAGAAAAATTAAACAGAACGCCCTTGAAGACCGAATCGTAACTTGAAAAGTCTTTAGGTCCCCAAACAAAGCTGAGGTCAGATCCAACATGGCTGCCGCAGATAGAAAATGTGGTAAACATGTTGGAGTGGGCTTCTTTTTGCACTTTTGATGGGTTGTGGTGGCCAAACACAACAGCAGTGGCTGACAATATAAGTGCACAACTTTGACTTGTGAGTACCAGCCTTTAATGTTTACGTGCCTTAAATGGTGAAAATATGTTAGCAGTTTTAGTAAGAATGGAAGATTTATTTGTCATCAGGCACATTTGGACTTTTAAAACTTTTTCAATTAGACTGCAGGAATATTTGAATTATAGTTTTCACTATCAATGTGTTTCATAACAAACTGACTCATTATAATTGTTAAAATAAAGTTTAAATACATAAATAATAACATGGTATGTACATCTATGGCAGTTTCAAAATAAACATTAATTTTGTGGCCAAAACCACTACTTGTCATTTTCATTAAACTTCCATGTATTGCTTTTTTTTCTTTTAGAATGAATAAATCTACTTTAATAAGACAGCAAAAAGGTTATTTAATATACATTATTTTCTACTTAAAAAAAATTTCATTTTCAAAACACACAAATTAATTTGTTCCTGCCAGGTTTTTAGAGGAAGAAGTTCATGTAAAATGCATTACTAAAGAGTTAATACAAGCATCCCAAGCAATGCACAGCAAGTCTTTCATTTATTTTGTAAATTGCGTTTTACACTTGACATAGTAAATTGGCCTCATAGGAACTTTGGCTGTTATAACATGATTAATTATGAGCTTCTATAAAGTGAATGTACAAATGTTTTATTGAGCTACTGAGAGCCATTTTCCATGAGTACAAATTACCAGGCTTGATATGTGGCAATGTGCGCTGCATAAACCGTGAAATGTGACCTGCATTATGCTCCTGATTGTTTGATTCATTAATATTTTGTTTGTACTATAAAAGGTCCCTGAGCAGCAGAGGGTAATTTACAGCTTTAGCCACGGTGCACGTTAGACTTTATCAACAAGCTCAAAATAAGTAAAATACTAATCATATTTGATCCCGAAGATCAAAATGTGGCGTCGCCAAAAAAAAAGGGTGATGATAAAACAAAGCCCCAGGCAGTGGGCAGGTTTGTTCCTGTGGACTGCAAACTTCCCTGGAAAGTCAGAAGTGGAAAACTCTTCTATCTTGAAGGAAAAACAGTAGGAAAGTGTTTACTGACATATTTATTTATGAGAGTTTAGAAGTTTGGAGGCGAAGGGAGAATGTAGGATGAGTCTATTTATTGAACAAAGGACAGCAAAACACCACAACAAACACAAAACACTGAGGATCCAAGACATTTCAGTCGGGAGATATGTGAAAATGTTCTCAGAGGAGAATTGCCCCTGCGGACGACAAATGCCAAAACAACTCTGACAGAGAAAGAAAGGAGGAAAATACGAGCGAACAGAAGGAACAACAATTATTTATGTAAATAATGTGCCATTGCTGCTTATAATTAGTGGGAAAATTAAGCAGAAAAGAAAAGGGGGGGTGGAAAAAAACATCACGCATGTCATCCAACTAATTTTTCTTATGCAAATTAACAATTGAAATTATAAATGGAAATTGTGTTGTTGTGATCCAGAGAGGGAAAGGGAGAGAGCGCTGAGAGATGGCCTGTTTTTGTTTTTTTCCTGAACTCTGTTTCGAATTCATTTGCAGGAGATGCAAACAGAGGCAGATGTAGTTTGACAAAAAGGATAATGCTGATAGCAGCAGCATGAAAGGAAAAGTTAGGATTATTGTTTTAGACAGAACGGTCTTAAAAATAAATCAGTTTCATCCATAAAGGTGGAAATTAAACCTCCCTCTGACTTCCAGAAGATGGAAAATTGCCCTCCATTAGTTTTTATATCTTTTTTTCTTTCCTTCCAGATGTTTAAACTCAATAACTCTGTGAACAACAACGGTATAAACATGACCAAGATGAGAAAACAACTAACACATAAAGACAAACAACACAGTAGGTTTTGTCGTGCCTGGTTTGGAGGTTCACTTATTTTTGGGGGGGATTTGAGTTGACTGTTTTGTTTGCAGAAGGTCAGACATAGTCATAAGAAATGCTTGTGTAGCATCTTATCTAGTCCAGAGGATCACAGAGTGGTTCACACCAGAATCAGTCCCAAACTGATGGTGGTAAGCCACAATGTAGCCAGAGCTGGCAAGGCTGTCTTAAAATGGCACCACCACTAGTGGGCAGTCTCTTGCCCCAGGTAACAATGACTGAGACTGACAAAGAAGGGGATTGAACCAGCAATCCACCAGCAACAGGATGAACTCCTACCTCCTTAGCCACCATCCTAGCAATAGTTTGCAGATTTGCATTCAGTTTTCCAAATATAAACAGAGATGCCATTGTATGTAAATGTTTGGGCAACTTTTTCTGTGCACAAAACCTGCAAAGATACACATACCTGAGAATATGATGGCATTGTTATATTGTTCTATGTCCAGATGTAAAACTTTGGCCTTATTGCAGGGGTTTCCCACTTGAGTGGAGACAGGCTGAAGTGACAAACTTCAATTTCTAAATTTCTCTCTTGTGTAGTGTGTCTAGCCTCCACATAACATAATTTTTTGTCTAGACTGGCGTGATATTTGAACACCTAGATCTAACGAAACTCATCTACTTGGTCATTTTGATCACTTATTGTACAAAAAAAGAGCTTAGATGTTGCATTTACTCAGACAAAAGAAGGAAGTAACAATGAATCTTTTTTTGGCCAGTTGTTTGGTTAGGTTTTTAAATAATTACACTAATTTTAACTAAGTTTACATTTTGCTCAAGAGAACTTTGGAAAAAAAAATATTTTCGCAATGTGAACATTTTCATAAATTGTACAGAATCTGATGAAATCTCCTTGACATGAACGTCTCCTTCTTGCTCCATATTGACGTTGGCTCCCAACCTCACCGAAACACAGAAAAGTGTTGAAGGAAACAAGAAACCTGACCCACTAAAACTGTTTTTACAGCTTCACACAATTTCCAACTATCTGATTGTCTAAGATTGCTTTTCCACAGATCCCATTTTACATTTGTGAAAAATAATAATAATAAATAAATAAATAAATTGTTTGAAAGACTAGTTGTCTCTGACCTGATCGCTTTTTATCTTTATTTTTTTCCCCCATCCTTGTCTTGGTCCAGCTGTTGTGTGCAAAAAGCATGAGTGTGATGTTAGTCCCTGTCCATAAAATCACTGTGTCAGTGTGTTCAGATCTGGTGTGCCGAGGTGCTGACACAGTTATCAGACACAAAATCCCTGCCGCTCTCCCAGTGAGATCTGCTGGTTGTAGGAACTAAAAAGGCAGTGTCAATGAGGGTGTGATAACTGTGAACGTCTGTCTACATGTGTCTCCTGTCGGCTCATCTCTCCTGTTTCCCCTCGTTCTCCGCCAACACCTCACACACACGCACACACGCCTGCACGCTGCACCCCGCTTTCTGCCTCCCCTCTGTCACGGGGAAGTAAAAAAAAAAAGGATAAAAAGGAGCCAGGATCAAACAAAGTCGGAAAATGCCTGTCTGCCGTTCATCTGACAGCACTGCATCCTGAACCCTTTTAAAAGAGAGTGCAGAGGAAAAAAGAAAGAAAATAGGACATATTTCGTACAATTTATGCAGCGTTAATTTTTCCAGCCCCCGCGTCGACTGTTTACACAGTCCTGCACATCTCAAACCTCCCTCTCTTGTTCTGTGCCCCCACATCTCTCAAACCGCAATCCTTCCTTTACTTTTTCATCCCACCCCTCTCACTTTTTTGTGGCTTATGTTATTCAGATTTTCGTGTTTTTTTTTTTTTTTTTTTTTTCTCCTGCAGTTTTTTTTGTGTCACAAGTGAGGATGCTCTCCCATGGGGTGGCTAAATTTACATCTCTACGTATGACAAACACAAACAAAGAAGGAAACAAATCAAATGTTCGGAAGAAAGAGAAAGGAAAAAAAAGGCCAAAAGAGGATGTGAATGTCAGCCTCAGAACATATGTAAAAAATACAACAGAAGCATCATGATAATCTATGAATAGATTAAAGTTGTGCAGCACCGGTTGGATAGTCTAATGACTCCCTTGGAACAATTTCTAACATATTTATTTAAAGAGACGGCACATAAATCACCTGTGTGAAAATCAAAATCATCTCAAACCATTTCACCCAGTGACAGATGTATAGACGAAAGCTTTGATGCTAAAATAAAAAAAAACATGAAAATTAAAATGATAGGCGTTCCATGCCATCCAAAAGTAATCATGCGCCTGGCACTGTTCCATGTTTTGTTCCATTAGACCCCCCCCCCAAAAATATGTATTTTATTATACTTGGAATGTATGTACTTGGCTTGGATTCTGTATAATTCGGCTGAATTGACGTTTTTCTTTCTTTCTTTCTTTTTGTTTTTGGAAAGAGCCTTGGCACAACATGTGTTGGAATTGGAAACTGAATTGGAACACAAAGCAGTGCAATATTGTAAAGTGGACGGAAAATCGGTGTGGAGGGAAAACGCTCCTTAGTTTCCAAAGTGTGGCATGTATTTTTATTCAGTTTCCTTTATACTTTGATACCCTGAATAAAATCCATACCAACCAAGTGTCTTGGTTGATCCGTATTTCATGAGGGCCTCCGAGGCGTCCTACCGAACATCAGTGAACAAACAAATCATGAAGACCAAAGAGCACAGCAAACAGGAGAAAGATTAAATTACCGAGATGTTAGGTTGTAAAACAATGTCTCAAGCTTTGAATGTCATCATCTGAGAGTGGAAAGAGTATGGCACATGGCAAACCTACTGAAATCCGGCCTTCCCCTTAAGCTAAGAAGCAGGGGAATGAGAAGAGAAATTAGACAAGCAACAAAAAGACTTATGCTTACTCTGGAGTTGCTGAGGCCATTTACATTTCAGGAGAAAAAATCTATTGACACCACCTCTGGCCATTCATTCCACGAATCTGGTATTTATGGAAGAACGGCAAGAAGAAAACAGCAGTAGCAACACAAAACTAAACATTCACTTTTAGAAGCCATGTAGGGAACACAGCAAACATGTGTAAGGTCAGATTTTTTGGTGCAAAACTGAACTTTTTGCCCTGCATGTGACACTATGATTATGACCAAAAAAACCTGATTCATGGTGGTGGCAGTATAATTCTAAGGTAATTATCTAGTTTGAAGAGGGAGTGTGATCAGAGCTGAAAGGAAGATGGGTGGAACTACTTGCAGCGTTCTCGTGGAATAAAAAACAAACAAACAATTTGACTCATAAGGAAGAAATGCAAACAACATCTCAGCTTTGTATTATGTTGTTCTGGTCTATCCCGTCACATCCCATTAATATGTATATTAATGGGAAGGGATATATATTGTGATAAAATCTGTTTATTGGCTAAGAATACTTTTGCAAGATACTTTATGCTGTTGATTTCCGAAAAACAAAGAGTTTAATGTGGCAGAAGCTGTAGAGATTAGACCTTTACTTCAACATCATCAGTGTCAAATGTCCTTACCTGTCAGGGATCATGAATAATTCAAACTAAATATGACAGCAAGTGCAAACATTTCTCCATGTTTGCTAGTGAAGGAAGTAATCCACGTCACCTACCAGTTACATATTCCACCATTAAAGTGTGCAGCTAGCATGAACCCATTAGGATTCAGCAGGAAGTAGGATTCACCAGCAATCTACCGTCATGTCTTGAGAGGCAGGTACCTGTTTGGTCCTGCTGCTTCAGCATCCGAATACCTGGAGGAGATTTGGAAGGAGGCCCCTGTAGAAGAAGGGGGGATTGATCAACCTCTACTTAAATGCAAGCGTGTGTGTGTGTGTGTGTGTGTGTGTGTGTCAGCGTTTGTGACAAGCAGAGGGGCCCTGCTGTGTCTCACCGCGTCCTCTCTGATACATTATTAATTAGGCAGTGTTTAGAGTAACGAGCAGAGCATTTGAGCACCCCCTCCACACACACATACACACATCACACCACCCTATCCCCCCCGCCCTCGATGACATGCTCGTTGGGAATCCGCTGTGTGACTGCAGATCAGAGGAAGCGACAGTCTGACACCGCATCACCACCTTTCAGAAAAAAAGAGAAGAAAAAATCAGAGAGCTGAGCTCCCAGGGAGAAGGAACACAACACCTCCAGCAGTTTCTGTTTGCCTGCGTTAGCAGTGGTTTGTCCGCTGACATGATGCAATTACTT
Organism: Xiphophorus maculatus; assembly: GCF_002775205.1. NCBI lineage: Eukaryota > Metazoa > Chordata > Actinopteri > Cyprinodontiformes > Poeciliidae > Xiphophorus > Xiphophorus maculatus. Next base: position 23,346,126 of record NC_036454.1, read on the forward strand.
CTCTTTGACAGACAGAGCTAGTGGACACCGATGACCCGGGGCTGAGACGTAATGCAAATGCAGATTGTGTATGTGCAAATCTAGCTCACTAATAAATACAATATATTCCATGATTATTCCACATTTTTATTTCACTTCAAGATCACTGAAGTTAACTAATAACTTAAATGCTATAATGCCCATTTGTTTGCTGAAGCTAATTAAAACTCATAAAGTGGTAACTTCTGGCTCTCTTTGAAATCAAACCTCTTATGTTTCTCACAGTTAATTTATCTTATTTCATTAATCTGCAGAGATACTGGTTTCAAACACATCCTATAAATAAATCCTTGTGTTCTGAGCTCCAGACTTTGAGGGAAGCAGCAGGTTTTTAATTACATTCATCCAATGGCTAACAGTTCTCTGACAGTTTGTTTCACAGTTTCCACACTATCAAAAATTCAATGCAGTCTCACCCTGGAGCATGCTGTAGCCATGCTCGCCACGGCACAAAATGGAGCAGTTTCACATCATGAATTCAAGAAAATGTTTGGCCTTTAAAATTACCAACATGTGCAGATGTTTATGTGTGTTATGTATAAATGTGAGGGGAAAAAAAATCTCGTTATGTACTTTTTCAAAAATTGTCTCAAGGCTTTGTGTTTTGTTCAAGCCTGTTGTCCTGCTAAATTCACACATGCTAATCATTTGCCAGGTAGAAATACAACTTAATCTGCATGCTCCACTTTGCTGAACAAAACTTTATTAAAGGTATTTTTGTAGCGTATGAACAGTAATGTCATCCAGTCTTGAGAGGTAGACTTTTTTTAAATGTATTTCAATGATATGAATTTTCCAGTTTATACTCCAATTTAGTATCAACATGTTAGCATTTTTTTAATCAATTACATGGACTCTTTAAACAAATCACTTTGTACCCATATGTACTTTGCCATTTTAATAATGATTTGTCATCCATATTTTTCATTTAGTAGAGAAGTACTTTTGATTAATTTTGAAGATAAATTATAATAGAAATACTCAAAAATACTCAAAATAATCACAATCAGTTTAGCTGCATGTTATTTTCTGTGTTTCTTACATTACACTGCATTTCCATACTGGTTCTAATCTGGATTTGGATGAGCTCTTTCCAAATTTGAGAGATTATGAGCCTCGATCAAACAAATATAGACAAACAGACTAAAATAATTACAAGAATAATGACCACTTACAGGAAGATTTTTTTTTTACAAATTTAAGACATGTAACTACATTTCTTAATAATAAACTACAGTAGGTATGGGAAAAACTAGTTCAAAACATTTATTGTCAAAAAAGTTATAAAATGACGTGAACTGCTACACTTCTGACATTAAACACTCTGTGGCAAACAGATCCTAGAAAACAACTAAAACTGAAAAAAAGGCAAATGTGTAGAATGACCAGCATCTGGTGTGTGTTCATTTATGTCCTCTTATAACAGCCAGTACATACAGTATGTCTTAAAAAAAAAACAGCTGGAATGACTGCTAACACAGAATATCCTCTAAACATCTTCATAATGTAACTAGAAAACAATACAAACTACAAAACCCACCGTTTTGATACAAAAACAAATTGACACAGATTATTCTGTCATCTTTAAATATTTTCCGACGTTGGTTAAAATCAAGGAACTTGTCCCTAAAAAAAAAACCCAGAACAAAACTTCTGCTGCTGTGGTTTGCTCACACCTGCTGTTGATCAGCTAATCAAATACATTTGATTAGCTGCACCTGGCTGCTACTTACTGCTGCTAATAAAGGCAGAGAGAATCTCATTCTCACTCTGCTCACGTTTTTGTTAAATCAAAGGTGAGGCAACAGCTTTTGTTCATTTCAGGTTGTGTTGGAGAAAGGGTAAGAAACAGATAATTTATAGTATGACAGGAGAAATAGGTGTGATTTATTTTTTATGATTGTGTGAACTCAGATGTTTTTTGTTTTTTTCCCCCTTCATAATCACTAATTAGTGTAAAACAGACTTGAATAGCTTTTCGTCGTAGTCATAATAATATATAATTTCTTCAAATTCATCTCCAGGAATCACACTGATGTATGTTAGAATTAAGAGATTTCCCAATCAGGATCAATTTGCTCTTATTGACTCTCAAACTATCAGACCTCTAAGTTTACCATCTTATGTGCATCTCTCTGATTGCTTTCCTAAATATTTTGCAGTAGAGAACCCAAGATACTCCCAAGCATAAACCAAGGACTGTTTGTTATTCACAAACCTTCTTTGTGACTTTGCTCTTTCAAATTTTTACTTTTGAATTTTCTTTTTTTTTTTAGTTTTTTCTTTTTTACATACTTCACCAAGATCTATACAACAACTTCAGAAGTTTTTGAGTTGGCCCTTAGTAGAACTAGAATCACAATTCATATTTGAACTAATTTTAAAGTTGTCATTTATTATCTGAAGACCTTGTGCTTCTTTCCCAAAGTAAAGTTCTAAGTAAAATCTAATTGTAAAAAAATGAAATGAAAGCAAAACAAAACAAAACAGGGGTTGTCGAAATGATCTCCAATAAAGTGATTCTTTTTTTATTCCTAAAGTATTATCAGAAATGATCAATTTAGCACTTGTAAGAATTTTGCATTTAAGTCCTGTGTAATTACTGTTTGATTTACTATTCATTTAATGCTGACTTTGACACTAAAGGCACAGTTAGATTTCCATCACTGCTATTCACAGCACCAGTGGTTTGCACCATTTTAATTTTGTGCATTTTATTTTCAGTCACTGTGTTGTGTAAGTACTAATAACCCCACAACTTTTGTAGGGATCAATTCCTTTTGAAACATAATGTGTGAATTTATTAAACAACTGCAAGAGCTGGTATGTCAAAGAATAAATTTTAATGAAAATGTAGGTTGTATTTTATATTGCATCTTTTTTTTATGTCTGTAATTGCTTCATTGATTTGGCTGCACAGATCATAACACAAAATGGAAAGCTTGTGGCATTAAAGAGTCACTATCAGGTTAATTTGAACTTTGCCTCTGTTCACCATCTTATTCTCCTACATTGAAACTTGCATATGAAAATGGGCCTGTGTTTTCTTTTTTTTGAGTATCACACACCTCATAAATAATGCAGATGCAAATCTTCCCCTACCAATCAACCTCCAACTCTTTCTTTCTTTCTCTTTCAGCTCTGCCACTGTTTTGCATGAACTTATATTTTGGAGTCACAACCACTTTCCCCTTCCCCCAAAAGCATGTTCACATTACACTCATCTCTTTCTGCCATTACTGTCTGACTAATTTGGTATTTTTCTCTCTCCCTTTACCATCTCTCCCACACTCTCACTCCACTGCTTGTCTGCCCTTCAAACCTTCTGGGTCCGGCTGAGTGTCTTGTCTGCTTTATTACTGACTCTTCTGCGTTTCGCTTCTCCGAGGCGACTCCTGTGCAGTTAAGCCGAGACCTTATCGTCTCCATATACTTCTCGTGTGCATCTGCACAGAGAAATGCAATAATTTAAAGAGGCTTTTTTGTTTCTTCTTTCCTGTATGGAGCATCACAGACATTGCTAAATTTCAGCATTCCCCCGTCGTGTTCGGAGCCCAGACTGTGGACAGTATTGTAGTGCTGAAAAGGGTGATGTTGACAGCTAAGATTTAGCTTTTATTTTTCCAGGGGCTACTCAGCAGAATGTAAAAGGTGCCTCCATAAAGAAGTGTATCTGAGAGCGACTGCGTGTGATTCCACAGCACAGTTGATGATGACACCACCATCCCTCTTGGTGACAGATGCACTGTTGCATCCTCCCGACTCTCTGGCCCACTCTGGTTATGAATGTTGCTGGCATACCATAGAAATACTGGGGTAAGTCTTTATTTTCCCTCCCTTTAGTCTGAGGGTAAATTTTACTCCACAGAAAGCATTGGATAAGAAAAATAAATAAATCTAGTGTGTTCTTTCTTTATATGATATACCAAAACGTAATGTAAAAGCAGAGGTTTCAGAATCATATCCAGCTGTTTAGATAATGCATTTACCTGTCTTTATCCTTCACCTTCCAGTTGAAAGCTCAATCATGTCCATCATAGCACAGCAATCCAATGCAGCCTGCTGGTATAGTGACTTGATAAAGTGGGGAAAACATGTTTGCAATCCAAATAACGCTCAAGCGCAAAGAAATTAGTGCAAATTAGTCATAAATGCGAATGGAACTGGCATGTGGAATTGACACCAGCAAATAATATTGTTCATATGAACAAAAGAAGCATCAAAAGGGAATTAAAAGACATGAAAATAAATAAAACTTATTTTATTTATTTTGCTTTGTCAGTATCACAAAGCAACCCTGCTGCCTGAATCTGATATGGCTTAGCCTTTACTGATGGCCTATAAAAAATGTTTCTCATTACCAACATGTCACACAAGAAGCATGTCACGATAAGCAAACAGGTTTGTCAAAATCATAGCAACATTGTTCTTTGAAAACAGACTGATGGGACTGGTTACAGACAAACTTCTGTACATCTACAGGCCATAATCGGGGACTCAGACAAGCACATTTTCACTATTAAAAGATTAAGTGGCTACAGCCAGATGTTCTCTGTCAAAACTTGTCAAAGAGCTACATAAAATTCATAAAGAAACCTCAAATTACAGTTGTTCAAAGAAAGAAAAAAGCAATGCATCATGTTCCAAGTCAAATAAGACCCTTTACCCCGATGGATGTCCTTGAATATACTAAAGATCACGTCCAAAATAAATATAAAATAAATAATGCAAATAGGCTTCATAAAATTAAAGGAACAATATTCTTTATAAAAATTAGAATACCTAATTTGCTTGCTAGCTTGATTAGATCCTCATACCACACACTGAACCAGCATACTACGTTTATATGATTAGACTGTGAATCAAATGGTAAATATGAGTTTGTATAACTCAGTTATCAGTTTCAACATTTCAAATGTTTAAAAAAACTTCAGGCTAAAGCTAAAATGATTTTGTTCTCTCGTTCTATCTGTGTTCACGCACACATCCACCCGCACACATGTAGACGTTTATAGCAGCACACCTGCAATCTGACTTTTCATTATCTACCCCCCTAGAGCAGTCCAGGGGGGCAAACTGTGTGGCCGCAACAAGCCAAACATGCTTGGAGGCTGCAGCCACAGTGAAATGGGCCAAGCACCTGCCCCAGGTGTCAACAGGCCTCCTTGGCCCAGAATGCCAGGCTTCCTTCTGAAAGAGAGAAGAGATGGAGAGCCAGATAGAGAGCCATCTCATTAACTACTCCCCTGGGCTGCAACTAAACAGGGGGATGGAGAGTGTGAAGACCATGTCAACTCTGTGGATGGCCCTCGTGAACTGCGGTTAATTGAAATCTGATATATCTGAGTCCCTACTTGGAACCCGACCAGTCAAACAGCAGGCTGGGTCTCATCCTGCCAAGTGAAGCTAGGAAAAAAAAGAGAGAGAGCGCAATCTTTCACTTTTTTTTTCTCCACATCTTCAGCCTTGCAATCTACACATTTATTGATTTGTTTGCGAGCTGTGAACATGGCCCATCACTGCTCTAGGACGGTAAGAGCTGATCACAGAGCACAGTTTGATGCTTACATGTATTTTTTTTCCTTTTTTAGTGTGCTGACCTTGGCTGAAGTAGAATGCAGGTTTTCTAATATTCCCCACTCCTAGAGAGGCGAATACCAGCTGGGGATACAGGCAGCAAAGACACATCCACACAAAGAGCTGTTTAACTGTCCAGAGGCCCTCTGGGTACTCCACCTTTCACTTTATCCCTTTAATATTTCATGTCCTGGCCCCAGCCGTGCTCTGGCCAAATGCCTCTGCCTGGGTTACTGGAATATGGATGAGAGTGCACACTTACCCATTTACCTGGATGTCAGTGGGAAGTGGTTCTAAACAATACACCTTGCCTCCTCACAACTTCACCTCTGCTCACCTCACTGGGCCCAGAGCTAGCTTGTTAGAAAGAGGAGGAGGTAACGAAGGGGGTCAGAAATAGACAGAAAAATCCTACAAAGAGGAGTCTTGGGATAACAAATACACAACATCAAGTAGAGACGATAGAGGATGATTGTGCTTCTGTTAGAATTGACGGCTTTGTGTGAAATAAACATGCAAGCTGCACATTTAGTCATTGTGAATATATAAAGGTTCTTGTCCTTGTGCAATAATAGCACACAGCACTGATTGTAAACACTTGGGGTGTTTTTGTGATGGATTGAAATTTGTTTAGTATATTTACTCTTACTGGTATGTGCATATTGTACGCATTACAGATTTGAATGTTGTTTAAATTCGTAGTGCACTTGCCAGCAGTTTGAGTTAAATATTTGTTAATGTCTCATTTTATTTAGTAGATGTAGTAACCGAATGCGACCAGCAGGGGGAGTCTAGTGCTAGTGAGCTATTTAAGAGCAAGGAATCTCTTCCTTTCAATGCAGCAGATATTGAATTAAACACCTTTCAGGTATGAGTTTACATATAAAACTTACCTTTACTTTTGTAATTTGGTTCACTAAATGCTAGAAAGCTTGTGAACACGTTTTGTTACCAGCTACATTTTAGGGCTGTTGTAAACAAATATTTTAGCAATCGAGTAATCTATTGATTATTCTTACAATTAATCGAATAAAAAAATAAAGTAAAACGTTGATATATCTAACATAACAGCCGTATTTCTATCGCATATCAACATCAGTCCAATTTTTCACATTTGAGCTTCCCTAACAATAACTTTTCTGTAGTTTAGAAAATTAACTCGTAACAATAGCAGCTCACTTTCCAAGTTAACCTGATAAAAATTATACAAAAATCTGAAATTATATTCAATTCAATAATGAAGAGACAGGCTCACAAACACACTTATGAAAAATATCTATGCTCCAGCTTTTCATTTATCTATTCAGCTTCAGTCAACAACTCAGGGGGAAGTGAGGGCGCTGCGCAGCGCAAGTAATAACCGGGCCGGAACACGCGAAGCTTCGAGGCAGATAAATTTTCCTCGAGGAATTTTAATAATCGAGGTTCTCGAATAACTCGAGGAATCGTTTCAGCCCTACTACATTTACATACTTTGTTGTTACTAGTGCATAAGGTTAGTCACAGCTAGCAAGTAACTCAGCAGACAGTGCTGTCCCATGTCTGAATGTAGCATTATAATGTGTATTCTAACTGCTGATAGATTTTGCACACAAGATTATAAATTCTGCATATATTTTGATAAATTAATTTATGCCTTATTGAGCACAAACATTTTGGGGTTTTGGAAACAGAGTTGTACAAAAAAATGTAGTTATTGCTGTATGTTGGTTTATCTGTTGTTTGTTGCTGTCATATTTGTGTTTAATAGAATGTGGCATCTTTGTTCTGTATTTATGTAAGTTACTCAGGCAATACAGACTGTAGCGGAGGAAAGAACGTGTTCCTGGCTCAATTATTCTCCCTTTTCAGGACTTTTACACTTTGAGATCTTTTGCAATATTGAAGCATCACAATATATCTTGTCAAAGTCTTGGAAGAAACAATCCAGTTGTCCGTGATGGTTTACTTAGACATCCACGAAGGAACGAACTTCTTCAGAAAGTGTTTAAGTAGCTGGAAAACAATAATTTCCTTGAAATTGATCTTTTGAAAAATTTTTAATATTATATTTTGATTTTTTTTTTTTCAGTGGGTGATCTTTATAATTGAACATGAGACACGTATATTGTTTAGGGTCAAATGGACCTGGTGATTAAAATCAAGATAAATGAGTCATGCAGAGAGTATTTATGTTTCCCTCCACCTCTGCTGAGTGTCCACTCAGTGTGGGTGGAGTTTGTCCACGGGAACAGAAAATGTTCCCGTCAAAAGTTGTATGAACACTTGCTTTGTCGCAGTTTCCTAGTGAAGTAAAGAGAATAGTGAGAAAGTGGGTTCGTGGGGGTGCACACGCGCATGTGTGTGTGTTGTGTGTTTGTGGTGAAATATGGTTCATAGCTGCAAGGAAACATATAGAATTGGAAATTTTTTGATCTTTTTTACCCTTTAACTTGACTGCCGGGTCAAATTGACCCGAACAGTATCTATGTAAAAAGTAGACTCAGGGGGGTTGCAAATGTGTAAAATGAATAAATTTTCAATTTACTTGTAGAGTGCACCTATTAAGACAAATAGAAAAAGTTTCATGCAAAAAAAAACTTTAAAATGGGTCAATTTGACCCGGAACATAGCAGGAGGCTTAAAAAAGATTCTTTACGCCAATCATTTTGTGACATTAGATAGTTTGTCAAAAGCTCACATATGCGTATAACTTATGTAAAGTGTCTTAAATGTTCGATTACATGAAAGCAAGAGGTTAAATTCAGTGATGCAGCCTTTTTGAAAATATTGCAACACACTAAGAAAGGCTGATTTGATGAAAGTCATATAACAATTGTCTTGTTTGCATTTATATATGAGACGTTAATTCATTTTAAATTTCATATTTTTTTATCTTCTGTACTTTGCCTCTATACAATTTTTAAGCATTTATTTACCAATTTCCCTTATTCATTTGAAGTACTTGCGTGTTAGCAACCTCAGTGTAGGACTAATTGCACAAAGTTTGAGATGGGCAGCCTCAATGTAAGACCTCACTTAATGCAATTATGTAGCAGCTTAATTGTTCTTTAATATCTATGCATAAAGCCAATGCATTACATTGAGTAATTATGGCTAATGACTGTTGTGGGAAAGGGGAGCAGGAAGAAGTGATGTGCGTTAAAAGAAAGCGCTGAATTCGTTTGTGCCTAATAGACCTTTTGTTGAATTGGTTCCGTCCGCGTGTGATAAGGGTGTTAAAAATTAATGATTTATAACTATTGAGCCAGCAATCACATTTTAATTAGGCAGTAATTTATGATAATTTGTCTTCTTTCACAGCAGAACAGTTAATAATTGTTAATTAGGCGTTGATGATTTGTCCTTTGAACATATACCCTAGTGGTCGATTTTAAGTCTATGAGCAGAAAAAAAGCCTCATCTGAGTCTTTGTTTAAACACATGTGAAAAGGAAGAGAAAGAAAGAATGTAAAAAATATTAGACAAGTACGTAAAGCAGCAACATGTCATGTCCATCTGCACCATCTCTGCATTGGCACCAGATTTTCTCACATCACCAGGCTGGTTGCCTGGCACTTGCCAAGTCCATCCATCTATCTCTGTCTCAGTGTGCCAAGGCTGCAGAGAGAGAGAAAGAAGACAGGAACACACTCCAGGGGAAGTTCCAGCAGGGACAGAGTTTCAGGTTCAGAGGGAGAAAAAGAGCGACTGCCATTAAAAGGCTGAAATCATACCTTCACCAGTCCTTTTCCAAGCAACTGTTATTTGTTTTACAATTTCTAGGGTCTGAAAGTGCCTGTGTTTCTAAGTCTTCGGGTCACAAAATTGACCCCAGGCTGCTTTCACTATAAGTGGTAGCAGATTGCTGGAGGGGCTTTCAGCTCTATTCTGCACTACCTGCTAACCAGTGTGGTTTAGTACTTGTTGTTTTCTCTTCCTGAACTTCCATGCAGACATTTTGTATTTGATTAAATTTTTTTCATATGGGAAAGAAAAGATGTGGCAACTATTTCTGACATATCTAAATGTTGCAGGACACCGGCCTGGCCGGAGTTGGACACTTTTCCTTTACGTTTCGTTCTTAGTGCATCTTTCAATATTGGTGCCACACTGCCTCCAACCTCCCTTTGTATATACTTTAATCATAAACTCCTGCATAAATAACCATCCTAATGCAGACTTGATGACGGTTTAAAAGTTCATAAAACTGCATTTGCAGGAGTTTATAAAATGTTTTTTTTTTCAATTTGACTTATTGTAAGATGTTAGAAGTCCTCTTCATGCCATCTGGGACGAGCTACTTTAACCTCCAGGACCAACTAATCTGGATTTATACAAAATAAAGACTCCAAGAGACTGATTTACTGCAGGAAAGACATCAACTGCATGCAACCTCAATTTCAAAATCCTGATCTATCTATTTAGGGTCAATAAGCTAAATAATGTTAGCAAATGGCTATGGCTGTTTAAATTCCTCTGTAAAACAAACAGGTTGTGAATGAGTTTGTTGAGAAACGTTCACGCACAGTAACAGCTTTGATTCGGGAGGATGTGATAGAAATCTAAAGAGGCTGTCTATCTTTGGTTGGGGAAAAAAAGCAATGAGATGAAGTCGAGCTAAACCCTTTTAAACCCTGCAGCCGATGTGAACTTTTCATTCATTCTGCCGTATATTTTAGTCTTCAAAGAAGTCGTGTCAAGGAGGCAGGGAGAAGGGTGTTCAAAAGGCTGTGACAGTCAGAAAAGTCTGGAGAGAAAATATGGTTTCCTTTGTAAGATTTGCCTGATGTTTGATAAGTGGAGTACATCTTTAAGATATTTAGCAGGCATAAAAATTAATAGGAGTACTCCAAGCTTTACATATTATATACATATCTATTTTTTAAACCTTTCCTTAAAAACACCTCTTTTTGATTGAAATATCTCTGCGGTTGTTGCTAGTGATGTTGTACAGATTGCCGAAATGGTGGAGAACAGGTTGGAGTGTCGCATAGCACATTTATTTAAAACAGAACGGGAAACATGCTTGGATCATTAAAAACTATTATTTTATTATCAGATTTTGCTCTGAGCTTTGTCAATCTTCTCCTAATTGTGTTATTTTCTTACAAATTTAGCCATGTAAAATTAAATTTTTTTTACATTTGTAAAACTGTCAATTTTCAGTCATGCCTTTGTGCCATTTAAAGTAATTTTTAAGAGTGAGCAGAGTTTCCTCTTGTATATGAAGCATGCAATATAGTGGAACAGTGATGCTCCTTCTCAACCTACTGCTGCACACTGCTAGTCAGCTGGCAAACTTAAGGAAGACCACCCATAAGTAAATAAAATGTTTTCAAACTACAGTGGTGAGTTTCAAAATGAAATGAATTGGGTGCATCCTCATAAAGTAGAATCACATCAGAAATGTAACTTAATTTTGTTAATATTACAAAATGTAATTAATTTTATATTAATTACACATTTCAGTAAATTAGTAAAAAAAAAGTGGCAATAATTATACAGATTTATTATACTCAGATTTATATATTTCAAGCATTTACTTTTGAATGAATGACAACATGAAGGTGCTAAGGAATCCCAGGCTGGGATAGATTGAGTCAGGTTAGTTTAGAAGAGTTTACTGGTTAATCAAGCACAGTGATTAACCAGTAACCAGTAAGGTAGTGGCACTTTCAGCAGTGTGAGCAGGAGCCAAGTCCTGTTGGACTCAGCATCTCCATAAAGCTTGTCAACGCAGGGAGGGATGAAGAGTTGGACTTTGGACTTGATAAAACACAGTAGACCAACAGTAGGTGACATGACTCCTATAATCATCAATGGAAACATCAAACTACAAATTCATGCTGCATTAATTACACAGCATTAAGAATAACTGCAGCTTTTCCATTTTAAATAAAGCTTCTTATGTTATCAGATTGTACATTTAGTTAAATTGTTTTGTGCTGTGACTGTACTCACCATTGTCAAACCATTTGTATTGCATACTGGCCGATGCCGAAGTGCCACAGCTGAACAGTCTTTCTTGTCCATCTACAAACTTTTGCTCATTCTAACATGTCATAAAAATTCTTGTTTTATCATTTCAGGCTTTTAATAGCAGTGTGGTGAACTGGGAACTCACTACATCACAGAGCAGCACAATCACATGCACTGAGACAATATTTGAGGTATTTTGGCCTCTGATGAACTGAATAAACAGTATCATGCTTGTATTTCAGGCATATTTTTTATATATGGCTATGATAGACTAACTCAAACAGAACTCCCCAACTCCAGGTCTGTCCGGTTAGGCTTTCAACTCTGACCTTCGTGCTCCACCAGCTGTGCTTTGGTGACCTGTGATTGAAATTTTTATCTGTCTGTGCATGACTGCTTGACAGTAATTATAGTGACGCAGCTAAGTGTTGTCATATGACTACCTTTATTGAGCAGGCCTGTATAGGGGGGGGAGTATATGCATCTCTGCGCCCTTTTGTGTGAAGGCATACCATAACCCTGCACTCACACAGCAAGGCAGCTGCTAATTAAATCAATGTGAGACAATGAAGTGCAATTAGAAGCAGTGGCTGTACTGATCCTTCGCTGTAAGCACCGTTTCTCCTCCCTTTGTGCCCGTGCCTCTTCAGAACCTGTTAGTTTTTCTCTTTCGGAGTGAAAATCCCCACAGTAACCGTTTGCAGGAGTGATCACTGAGCCTTAGAGGCTGCCAACACATTCATACACTTGAGCCGATCACTGCTCTCCATTTCTCCCCACCTAACTCTGCACACATGGAGCGTACAAACGCCGTTTTTCACCTCTTATGCCTCTTATGTAGCTCTTCCTTTGCATTCTAACTTGTCATTTTGTCCCTGTGTGAATTTTTAAAGCACAGAAATTTGGGATTCAAATATTTATTGCCAAATTTACTGATTTTGGAAACTTTTTAAAATGTGCACTGTACACAACAATTATACATGTCTGTTTTAGGCTCTACAGAAATGTTTTACAGAAAATTATAATCGTACACACTATAATAAACTTACACTGTATAAAAATACATGCTGATATTTATTCTATCTAACTTTTGCTGTTTTAGGCTATTTAGTATTACAACAGTTTTTAAATTTCTATTTCGGGCTATAATTAGTGCCAAATAAAGACACTTTATTACTTTCTTCAAGATCAGAAGTTTAAAAAAAATCATTGTTTTTGAGAAATGTACGTAAAATGAGATGATCTTCTGAGGCTCGCAAGCTTTCCCCTCCAAATATGATTACTGTAATTGTTAAAGTCAAACAATTATAATTAATTTCTGTCTCCAAAAGTAAGCATCCCCGTATGTATTTGCAAATTGTAATCTGACTTTTTAAATTGTTTTTTAGCCCAGGTTGGTAAAGAGTTTATTTACACGTTGACACTTTGCGACCAGCTTCACCCAGAATGTCCACAAGGCTTTGGTTGATTTTAGTTTTGAGGCTGATTCTCACATTTCACGCCAAAACACGTTCATCTCAGAGACACAAACACATCTCTGTATTGTTGATACTTAAAATTGTTTGAACAGATAAACTTGGCACCAGTCCACATTTCTCGTCCTGCTGTCTTGCCTGATTTCTTCAGAATTTCCCTTGATGCCTCAGAAAGAAATAGTTTAAGGTGTGCTAAAATATCCACGTGCGCCTTCATTTTCCTCGGTAGCTGTAAATCACTGCATCAGAAACTTTCAAAAGCTTTGCCATTATCATCTCTGCATTTCAATATTATTACAGACATGTGTGCATGTAAACATCTGACTGAGAAAGCAATACTGGCATTAGGAAATAAAAATCTTTTAAACCTAACTTACCTGAAATAGAAATAATTTTATCTAATTTAATGCCAGACAGTGAGGGAAAACAGGTTCTGAGTCCCTTTATGCGGTGTATGTAAATATCTGGTTTCAGCCGTACTCATTGTATTTATACATGGTTAGGATGAGCTATATTTATTGCTTAAATGTCTGTTAGCACCTTTATTACCACTGTCATCACCATCAATGTTAACTACCTGATTCTGAAATGTCACCAGATGGCACTATTTAGCTTTCGCATTCAATGCACAGAACTCAACAAGTGTATGTTAATGGAGGCTTTCCTACAGGAGTGGTCATGCTTGACCTCCGCTGTCACCACACAGCATCACATTGAGCTCTGCAGGGTTGCACTCCAAGACGCTGCTCCACAACAATAAGGGGAGCGCTCCTGAGAAGTCGGCTTCCACCAGCCGAACGTCTGTTTCACAAGACGAATACAGAGGGTGTCATATCTTGATCTGAGACGTGCTGTCACTCTCATATTTACCGCATAAAATGAACTGAAAAGTCAACAAACATTTTGAGATGGAAGTGGAAACAGAAAGTGTTGTGCATCAAGTTTGTCTTCATGCCTTTCCTTTTGCCATAAGGAGCACTTAGCACCGGCGTCATCGATGCACTGGTGTTGTCTAATGGGCTTTTAAGAGCTTCGTGAGGCACTATTTGTGTACCATCAGTGCAGGCCTATGATCGCTATGTGACAACAGTATTTCTGAGCTAGCTCTGCAGCAGCACAAGATGAGTACCCTGAGCTGCGGCTTTCCCCAGGGGAGCGTGTGCTACTGAGATCTAACAGCTCAACTTTCCAACTCTGGTGTCTGTTTCCTGCGAGACAACTGAAAAGTCTTGATTCCTCCATTTCGCCAGAAAAATGAATGTTTGTGAAGAAATAGAACAAGACTAAACAGGGCGTTTTCGACACCCGCTCTGCAGAAGAGAGGGAAAGTTTTGATTTGTTGCAGGAAATGTTTGCTTTTCCCCAGAGACAGAGGAGGCGCACTTATTTTATTATTTTTCTATTGACTCCGCTACATTGAAAATAACCCTGTTTACAAGAAAACTAGAGCGTCTCATTGATTTTTGTTTTCTGTTATTGAGTGCAATAATTGCAAACTTCAAATACTCGTTAGCCCACAGTTTACTTAATTGTTGTATGGATGAATCTACAAATGCCATCCCTTGCGGCCATATTGATAAAATATAACTAAGATCTGATTTTTTTCTTCATATTTATAGATCTTTAAGGACAATAATTCAGAATGTCAAATACATTTCTTGTCTTTGCAGTAGAATATGAACAAATTAGTTGGGTTTTAAGCAATTTATTCTTTTAGCAGCACCAAAACTATTGAACAACATAAATTGTTTTTTAGTTGAGCAATAGTTTAGTTTAGTTGAACAGTGTCAGCATTTCCCAGTCAAGTTCCCTATCAGACACAAGTTAAAGAGCAAACAAATGGCATCATTACGGATGAACAGTGAGGCAAATTTATCATACAGGCTCATTTAGGCTCCAAACAAGAACTAGCGCAACATAATGATCATAAAAAGGCATTTTTAAAAATATTATTCTGGAATATTCTGTTTAGCAAGTTTGAGATGTCTCTTGATGTGAAAATTGTCCAACGTGACACAAACTATGCAAAAACAAATAAAAATACTTGAGAAGCTGGGAATTCAGCAATCAGACCTTCAAGAGTTGGAAATTGTGGATGGTCAGAATGACTAACATCCTTAAGAGCAGCAGAGGCAAATTTCAGTCAACAAAAAGTTAGTGTATTTTTGTGGAAAAGGTTTTGAAACTTAAACATGAATGAAAACAAATGATGTGGAGTTTTGAAAGTATCCTTTTGACTTTGATAATTGGCCATGAAAATATCAGTGCAATGCATTAATTTGCTAGTGACATTGTAAAAATAAAGCTGATGTTTACTAAAAAAAATTACATTTTGGAGAAAAGGTTTTGGACCTACTTCCAATCAATAGAAATAAAATGAACTAAAAGTTGTATTTAATAGACTCCCCTTATCTCCAGCATTAGTAGCAGAGTTCCCTTCTAATTTCTTCTAATGGCTCTCCGTTGGAAACATGAAATTAAATTCAGGGGACACTGGGCATTACCTCTATGATAACTGAGTAATTAGTTGTGTGCATTCAGCTTCTCCTTAAGCGTTCATGTTCGTGTAGGACAAACACAGAACACGTGCCTTAAACTGTCAGAAGAAAGGTTATAATGGTCCGCTCTAATTGTTTATTCTGCTGTTGAAAATAATAATATATTCCATCAGCTCAGCTCACTGGTCTTTTTGCATAATGAATTCCTGGAGGACTGAATGGAGTTACGTGAGGGGAGGACCTGAGCTAGGTCTGTGATGAGTGCCAATCATCTCCAACCCTACTTCATTAAAGGAAGAGTCCAGGAACAGATGAAATGACACGATTGAATCTAACACAGTGTAGCACTCCACCCATTCGTTCTTGAATGTTTTTTTTTTTTCAGCGCACTTTACATTTACAGCAAATATAAAAAAACAATAATTTGGTACATAAATCACCTAGGAAACGTATTTCTGCTTTCCATTTTGTCCTGTTGTAAGTAGAATGGAATTGTAAAGGTGAAGAAGAACAATTCATGGTTTTCTTTCTTTTTTTTCTACAAAGAAAACTCATAAGTATGGCATGAAAAATCAGTCAGATTGGATGGAGAGCATTTCTCATCAGCATCTTGGTACAGATACTTTCAGTCTGGACCTATGTTGATCTAAACTAGAGGACTTTAAATCCAGGCCTCCTGGACTCTGACGTCCTTCCCCTACGCTGGAACGACTCTGGCGAGGCCCTTCAGTCCCTCAACTTTTAGATTTCTCTGCTTCAACATAACTGAGTCAAATAATGAGGTCATTAGCAGGACGCTGGAGAACTTGACTGCATACTGAAGTGGGAATTCAGCCATTTGGCTCAGATGTGTTGGACCAGGGAAATATCTAAAGGTCGCCTGATACCAGCTCTGGAGGATTTGAGGACCCTAGATAAACCGCTCCATTATCGCTGTGGCTTCTTGTTTGGGGTCATGGCTCTGCTGGGAAGATTAACCTTGTTTTTTATAGCTTCAACAGGAATGCTTCCAGGATTACCTCATATTTAGCACCATGATTCTTCCTAATGAATCTGTCTCTGCTAAAGAATAGTATCCCCAAAGCATAATGCTGCCACTGCCATGCAGTGTTATGCATGGCGGTGGCAAATCAAAGTGATTTGTTTTGTAATCTGTTTGTTTCAAACTTTCCTATGTTTGTTTATTGAACTTTGCAATGCTGTTTGTTCACTAAATATCTCTTAAAAAAAAACAGTCTGATATTTGGTTTAATTACACAAGTGGACCCTATTTTTAAAATTACACTATTGCTTAATCTAGGGGTGTAGGGGTAAAGGAGACATTATGAATTACAAATGCACCCACAAATAGATATTTTTTTGTAAAACAATATCTACAAAAAGAATATGAATTCTTTCTTTCTAACTACATAATTAAATACTTCTTTGTCCTTGTCTATCATATAAAATATATTGAGGTGTTTAGTTGCTAGTTGTCAAAATTAGAAAAATCCAGTGCATATCAATAATTTTCCACTGCATCAAAAATGAATTTCCAGAAACTGCCACACATTTGTGTTGCACTGCAATCACGAGTGTGATTTCAGCTGCTGAACTGCCCCTGCTGTATTCGTAATAAAACATGTAAAACTCTTATCTTTAAAACAGTTGGATTTCTTGCAACATCAGCAGAGGAGCAGAGAGAAAAAGAGGAGGGAAGGGAAGATGGAAAGGTGATTAGGGAAGTAGAGAGTGGGATGTTATCTCAGCTGAGAATGAGACAGTGTAATTACAATATGGAAATGGTGCTGAAAGAGGAAAGTTGAGTCGACTGGAGCTTATCTGGTTAGGGTGTCACTTCGCCTCCCATCTCCAATATCAATTACTAATCTCTCAATAAAAAATCACTGAACAGTTTATCCATATTTATTTATTTGAGATTGCATTCTTTTCCCTGAGTAATAATGTTATAGATGTGAAATCAATTTGCTGTGCTCCTTAAAACAGAAAAATTAGCTTGATGCTATTTGTGCACTGTTTACTTCAGCGACACCCAATAAAGTCGAGCTGCTGGACAGAGGGAACGTTTGGCAACTGGGTGTACAGATTACACCAATAGTCTCTTCAAATTCAAACTCTTTTTATCCTGCATTTTAACACACACTCTCACACCCCTACACACACGCGCGAGGAGAGTGAATCTGCCATTTAATAATTATGAAGCGTAAAATCCTTGCCGACGGCGAGCATACTGAAGGATGTAATTATGACCTCTTTCAGAGAGCCCACGCTCAGTGGCAATGCCTACATTTCCACCCAGAGAGAGAAAAACACTCCCAAGGAATGATGGGAAAACGTGCCCTTCATTGCAATTAAGGACAATAATTCTCTGCAAGAAAATTGTTTCAATTGCTTTCCAGCCTAGGAGCAAAATGGCATTGATGGGGGTGATGGTTTGAAATAGAGGTGACAGTGGGATGAGGGAGTGACATTTTAGATGGCGGGAAGTGTTGGTTAAGAGTGCGTTAGGAAATAAAACCGTGTGACAGTTCGCAGCGAAATCAGGAGGTGGGGAGCAGAAACATTACAAACTACATCCAAACGGAGTGTATCAAAGTGATGCATGTAGCGCTGAAGCGGGGATAAGGCGCCGAGAAAGAAGAAGGTACAAATAAAATGAGTCTTTCTAAGGAGAAGAAAGGCGGCTGCTGTGCTTCTCTATCTAACCTCATATGTAATTATGGCAGCTGTTGAAATCCTATCATGTTTTTTGTAGTGTAACCCTGCTAAAAGTACACCTTTATGTGTAAAAAAGAAAAGCTTTAACACACCCTTAAATTTTATAAATTGAGTGCTTAATGAGCCACAGTGCTTACGGTGCTTTGCACAACTATTCGTGGAACTTGAACGTTTTCATGTTTTATTTCATTACGACAAATTTTAGAGTTTGTTATTGTGATTTTTACGATAGACCAACACAATGTAGAGCATAACCGCAATGTGGATGGTACACCGTCCATAACTCACTGTCATGATTTGAAAAATAAATATCAGATACTGTCCAATGCATTTGTATTCAACCCCATCTACTCTAATTCTCTTAAATAAAATCCACTGCAACCAAATGCTTTCAAAGGATTTGTTTGGATCTTTACAAGAACTTTTACATTTTTACTCCCGCTCTAAAGACGTCAGTGGCACCATCACCACCAAGTTGCAGACTAAAGTTGGTCAAAAATGCTGCAATTTGACTCTTAACTGGCTCATCACAATCAGTTTGCCTTAATTATCGACCCATACAAACTCCACTGTGGGAAACTCTGTGAATGCCCTTCGACTTACCGGTTGTTGCATTATGACTGACCCTGACCTTTGCTCCCTCTGTACGAGTAAAAGGAGAATTCCCTTAAAGATCAATACTGTATTGCATATTTATTATTGACTGTAAATCAAATCTAGAAATGATTGGATTACATAGTGGACTCAAAATAAATAAAATTTATAAATAAAAGGGCTCCTGAGATTTAGTCCAACATTTTCAAATGTTAAACAAACGCTGCTCTCATTCCCTCGCATGTCCTGGCAGTCTAATTGGGGTTAGAAAAAAAAATTGAAATAGTGCATAAAGCCAAACTTAAAAGAAACGGCTTTATCTTTAAGTCTGAAGTTTGAAAGAGAAAGCTGTTTTTACGGTTTTGCCTCCAAATGAAACCCAGAAGGTAGTCTTTGCATGCCAGTCAGAGAGGGTCTGTGGATAATCTGCGGGGATATTGTTTAAACACATGCTCGGTAAATCTCATAAACAGTTTCATTTTCTGCCTCAGATGTGACAGTATGTAACATGATTATTGATGCAATTTCTTGTATGAGTTTGTGATTTGCCTAAAGCTGAGGCCCTCGCTCTTTGGAGCACGGTAACGAGGACAGCAGGACTGTGAGAGCGGCAGGGTGCAGGCGCGTGATCCAGATCCTGTGTTTGTGTATGAAATCCTGCTGTGGGATCAGATCTGTGGTAGCTGCTGGAACAAAAGGTCTGGATGGGGGAAATGGGCACCGGAGGGAAAATGGGAAGCAGCTTTCCTGCGATCAGGCATGAGCACACGTGCGCCGGCTGTTTACATTGGGCCGAGACGCCACACGCTGATGCATTCCTGCGCTCACGGTGGGCTCACCAGATCCGGATCCTTGTTTTCACGCTTGACTTTTCCTTACCTAAATGTGTGCATCTGTGTTTGTCTGTGACTCCGTCTGCGGGAATTAAAGCAGAAGGCATACTCTTCTCTGAGAACTTCAGGTCGTTTTCATACATCACTGTACGCCTGACACCTCAGAGTGATTGTTGAGTGGTGAGCGGGGGTCATGTGCACCCCACATCCATTTTTCTGCCGCTGAAGTTAACGCCTCCCGGGTCCTCTGCTCAGCAGGCAAAGGGTCCGCCGCCTTTACGGCAATCAAAATTCACAAGAAAATGGAATCCTTTATATGCAAACAAACAATGCGGACGAAATAAAACATTCAGGGGAGCTGTCAGGTCCTTTCAGGAATCAATACGAGGCTTTTCATCTGTGTCTCAACCTCTTCCTGGTAATTATCCTGCATATTTTATGCCCCCTTCTATGCCTGTTTACACACAAACTGTTTTTACTTACGAAGCAGAAACACACGCTTTAACGGTCACCAGCCATTTAAAGCAAACAGCTAAACACAGAAATATCCACAGAAATTATTAGCACTAACATTTCTAATGGGTTCAAACAAGGACATCTGTTTTGCTACTGCGAATTTTCTCTTGCGTAAAATGCAAAACTGAATGAACTAGTAACATGTTTATCTTTTTGGTGCTTTGTATGTGAATTAGATGCTGCAGTAGCCTATATAAAATGTGAGAACAGGTTGGAAAAAGCATCATCTTGTCTGACACCTTGATCAGGATTAAAGTGTTGTCGGTGACAGAGTGACGTGCCCTTGAACAGAATCACCCTTAAAGTGTCCCGTCATCACTTTCCTGCCTCCCATTACCAGGCCTGGTCAGGGCGCCTCTGGGACAAAAAAAGATGATTGGGCAAAGCCTTCCCTCTCCTAGCCAGAGTAGAGGCCCTTGGCAAAAAATACAAAAAAGGGGAGAGAAAAGACGAGATCTTATTGGTCCCGAGGTGGAGATAGTTAGAAAACTGTGAGATGAGCGGAATAATTTAGTGGCTGCAATAAAAACAAAGGTGAACATGTCTCGTCTCCTAAGAAGTAGCAAAAGCTGGAAAACTTATATCCTAGTCACTGATTAGTTGCTGTCATTGTTATGCTTTAATATTCTTAATATATATAACAATAACTTTGGGGACTATAAAATGTAATGTAACTCTAATATAACTGAGTGTGGGTATAATCGCAAGGATTAAAATGAAAAAGTGTTCTCCGTTTCACTCAATACAAAATGTGTCAAATGTGCACAATTTAAAAACTTTGTGACTTTCTTGTAGATAAAAAATAATCTAATTGTCATAAACAAAAAAACAGTGTCCACAAACTTCAGTTTTTCAGGGATTGACCAACTTAAGGTGTTACGTAACTACAAAGTGGAAGCAAAAATAATCATTTTATTATCAAATAAAAATCTGAAGAGCATGGTGGGCCTTTGAGTTCAGTAACTTTTACTCTGACACACCTACATAAAATTTGAACACAGATATCCCCTAATTAATAAACACAATCCAAGTGTTTCGTGCGATTAAATCATAGTGTAAATCCAGCTGTTCTGAAGGCCTCAGACGTTTGTTAGAAAACATCAGAGACCAACATCATGAAGACCAAGGAACAGGTTAAAAATAATATCTAAAGCTTTGAACATCTAGCTGTTCACTCCATCATCTGCTACATCTGCAATCCTACCAAGATGTCTGTCCATCTAACTGCAATGAAAATATTGAACAAGAGGAGCTAAACACAAATGGACACCAAACCTTTTGGATTTTTGTTTATTTTGAAAAGCATATAGCATAATATAAATAAATTGATGATTGTGGTTGTAAAGTGAGGAAAAAATATTTACTTAATACTTTTACATAATTTTTGTGTGACAGTGGCGGAATATCAAAAGTGATATTACGCTAAAATAAACTCAAACCTTGCCAATTGCAGTTTACCTGTGTGCTTCTCTGTGTACTCAGTCTGTAGAAACACACTGACAACTAAACTGTTTCACAGTGAGTTACTGTGGTTTCTGCTCTGCAAACCCAATATTTTTCCAGTTCTACTTTTAAAGCGAAAAATATTATTTAAAGGTGTGATCCATCAAATGAACAGAAGTAAAAATTATAGTGATTCGATCAGAATACAACAAAAATTGCCTTGCATTCTTCATATAAATGAAAATTATTGGCCACCTCAAGCAAATTTACCATCTGTATAAATGCTGACTGGTGTTTATGAAAGCAGAACTGTATGGCTGTGCTAACCTTAACCTCAATCTATTATACCATGTGTTTTCAATTATGACAATGTTAAACCACTCAATCCAGAATTATCGGTACCTCTAAAGATGTGGAAATGTCATAAAATAAATAAAATCAATAAATCTTTTACTGCTGTTGCTTTCAAAATCAATTGAGCCTATATTGTGGCTGCATTTGTTTAAAGGAAAAATGGGTTAAGGAGGGTTGAATGTGGGACTGAGTCTAAAGCCTCGGTGACGACTTTCTTCTGAATAAAGGTATGTATACAATGAATAAATGTTTTCCAATACATGCACAATTGTTATATACAACTCTTGTCACATGTTCACACAGATGATGCAGTCTAAACTCAGAGCTGATCTAACTCTCTCAGCATTTGTTGAACTAATGAGTTCAGTGCTTCACTTGCAGAGAAACAGAAGCATTAAACAGCTAACAAGCTCCAAAAAAATTAATGTTTTAAATCCCCCCCAAAAAGAGCAACAACAAGTGAGCTTTAATACTGAAACAGAAAATCTGCCCAGTGAGAAACCACTGAGACAGAGACTGTGTGCTGGTACTTATGGACCTCAGAGGCTGTGATGGAAGGGCTCTAATGAGGCATAGCAGAGAATGAAATATTAAAGTTTCTAATTAAATAGATAGACCTCTTCACTATCGTCAAGGTTGTTTGGGCCATTATCTGAGCCATGTGATCAGAAGTGACCCGGCCCGTTAAGGAGTTCCCTTGTGCTGAACCTGACAGAGCATACACACAGTCAGTAGGTAGATTTACTCTTCAGACATATTGTGCAGAGGTACACACACACACACACACACACACACACGCACAAACTTGATTCTCTTAACAACCCGCCGAGGAGATGCATCATCCCCCACTTCGGTGATTTTCAGAGTGTCCACATTTTACACAACTGTTATCCAAGCATAGAGCTGGAAGTCTTTAATACCTCTTTTAAGAGTAAATGTTCAATTTGTTGGACACAAAAGGAAAAAAATAACAGGAAGTAGGAGGAAGAAAAGAACGAGAGAAATGGAGAACAGATGGACTTGTGTTAGAGGTAAGGCAAGCCTCCATCTAGAGCTCTCCTCTGGTGGGGTTCATGAATGTCTAAGTAGCTTGTTTTCTCAGACTGGGTGAAAATGTAAAAAAGACCTTGCTCTTTTCATGCACAGAGGCCTGGGACAAAGAAACCTGGGGCCTGCATATTGCTCAGCGTTAAGCAGACAGTCATTGTGTGGAATAGCTACAGTCCTTGCTTGAATTTTAATCATAGTGTTTTATTAAGCTCACTGGGACTTTTTTTTTTTCCTGGACGTGGTTTTAATGATTTGTCCAGCGTGCCTCTTCCATTGTAACCAGTCTCTTAAGGTCAAAGTCACAGAATAAAGAAATGTGGTCTCATACAAAATGTATTTGATTTATCCTTTTATTGACTTTTTTTATCCTTCACTGTGTCGCACAGATTTCTTTACAATAGATGGCTGGTCCATCTCTTGTGTGTCAATATTTTCCTACAAATTTGCAATGACACATGCCGACAATTTACAGTGCAATAGTAATTTTATCATGGTAACACCACAAAGTCTGATGTATTTTATTTACTTTTTTTTTTATCATAGACAACAAGACAGCAAAATCTAGTACAAAATGTGAAATGGAGGAAAAGGTTTGCATTATCTCTTGCCCATCAGTTTGTCTAAAATGTATCATCAATACCAAGAGTTTTGTTTTCAAAAATATCCAAATACCCTAAAAATTTGTATGATTATGAGCACTAGTAAAACTATTAAAACTATCAGGCTACCTTTCATGCTATCTGCCCACCATTCATTCTGCTTTATCTTTTTTCGTTTAGTAGATCGTGTCTAAAACACAACCTTATAAATATAAACTACCATAATTTGTCCTATTGAATCTACTGAACTTTGGTTTCTCACTCCATAGGTCCAACAAAATTCACAGATATGATCAATTTGGCATTGTCAGTAAGTTCCTGTTGCTCTGGAAGCGCAAGCCCTCACTTTGTCCTCCTTCTCTTTTCTGTTTTCCCTCCAGAGACTTGAGCCTGATTGGATTGTGAAAGACAAATCGAACCAAGAGGTCAAAAAAGGCCTTAAGGAGGGTTCTCATTTGTATTTGTGTGCCTCTGAGTTTGTGCTACGCTGAACCTTTTGGTCAGCATGTTGTGCATCTTTGCAGAAAGTGAACATATGTTATTTTATATCACAAATGACCACAACATTCTACCAAGAAATATCTCCTGGACTACAAACCTAGTAATGTTAGAAATGGTACATAACGTCTGTTTATAAGAATAATAATAGCAACAAGTAGCAGAAGCTATATCTAACATCATTCATTTATTTCTTCATTTGTCTTATTTCATATTTGGGGCAATTTATTCACTACAGGTATAAGAATAAACCCATCTTACACGAAGACATTTAGTTCAAAAACAGCGAATGTTAGATATATTTTGGGGAAAACAAAACACCCTGATTTGTTTTCAAAAGCAGAGGGAAAATTTAAAAAATGTAAATCTGTGACTTGTGAAGAATAAATCAGTACAAATTTGTTTATTCAATATACTTTGCTAGAGTTTGGAAATTCTTCTAGTATTTTTTTTATGTAGTGATTCTGTTTTTACATAACTTTATGAACTAATAAGCGTGATTCAATTTTCTGTTCATGCAGGAAAAAAAAAAACAACTATTAAACACTCTAGTGAGTGATTTAGAAAAGGAAACCAAACATACAAATTAGGGAACCTAATGGATTAGTCTGTTTTTTTCGAGCTCAGGTTTATTGAAGTTATTTTGTGAATAGTTTCCTAAATTGCAGTAGAAAGAGGTTTTATCCCCATCAGCTTATTGGAGAAGTGAAGAAATCCTCCCATTGCCTCTAGAGCTCCAGTTGTCATGTGATTTTGAAACATGTAGATTACAGTATCAGATATTTGTGGGTCTTTTGCGATTTTCTTTGTTTGTTTCTGTTATTTAAAGAGTGTTGTGGAAAAAATGTATTTCCAAGCACTGTTAGATAAATTCACTCAATCAGGTTTATTTGTATATTGTGCAGAATACAGAGAGCTTGTAAGACGGTCAATAATGAAGACGGTCCAAATGAAAAGCTCTCACAGGCAGGGTCAACACATGAGTTTTATACCAACAATAAGGTTCTTTTGGTGAGAGTTCACAAGCATTTAATACAACATGATCACCAGATGTTAACTTATAATAAATTTCTCACCACAAAGCCAATGTTTAGTGAAGAATTATAAGGCTCAGGTTTGATCTAAAGACTTAAAGTCTTGAGTTCTTTAAGAAAAGAAGAAATTTAATTTTAGATAGCAAGAAGTAGGGGTTTGTTTGCATTGTTAGTGGCTAACAATAGCCATTGCTTCAAACATTTATTATATTGTCTGTTTTTTTATTGTCTTTACTCCCTAAGCTACTAAATCGCTACATGATAAACAATTAAAAGTGGTGAGGGGATTCTTCTGCATTGAATCTTAGCCAGCCATATGGCAAGTCTTTTTTAGCGCACTAGATTAAAACAGCAGGGCAACAACTCAATAGCTGCTTCCAGTTATTCTTTATAGTAAGAGTCTCCGATAAAGATCCAGGCCTCATGATAATATCACAGACTTTGTTCACCAGATAAAGTCACAGCATTGGATTGCACTTCAAAGGACAAACTTCTTCTAGACGATTGATTGTTACAAGATCCCCTTACACACCTAGTTATCACCATTACACTCTATCATACTATATTGAGCATTTAGTAAGTTGGATCATGCTGTAACCCACCAGGTCTGCAGCTGTTGGAGCACACAGTACAATACTAATAGAGGCTGCTGCGCCTGGGTTAAACCCACGCTCAGCCATATAAGCACCGTGAAGTCAATTAATTTCTAGCTGCTTAATGACTTGGAACCGCAGTGATGCAGACGCCCCTCCCTTCTCCCACATCTCCTGATTGATTGAGTGGATTTCTTGGATGAGGTGCCGAATCAACAGATATGCTGTGAGCAACGATCATATTCAATTTTCATATTACTCCCCGTGCATAAATGCCACCAGGATCCAACTCTGCACTCTGCAAAAAAAAGAAAAAGGCGAGATTAATATATTAATGTCAAAAAGTGAATTTCAAAAGGGACCTTATGCAGGGGCGTAAAAAGCCAAGTGTACTTTAGACGACAGAACTATCTTTAGCATGTGTTTTGGCATAACCTATAAAGCATATTGCACATGACATACAGGCAGAATGTGAAGGTCACTGTGCGCTCTGTGTACGTTTGACATGTGTTCATAGTCTGGATCTTCTTTTTTTTCCCTCTTTGAGATATCATCATTCTAACTGCACAATGCAAGGAGGCGAATAATTACGTCACTCAGAAAACCATCAGTCCTCCACGCTTGGATCACTTTCTTGTCCTCCCCCCCTCTGTTTCCCTTCCTTTGCCCCTTTTGCCACATTAATGTTTTCCTGCACTGGTAAAAAGATGTCCCTCTCCACAAACCAACCTATTATTTATTTCCCATGTTTCCTGTTTGAAGAAGGAAAAAAAAATAAATAAAATTCACTGATATCTATACCTGCCCTTCAAGACTACCTGAAGGTCCGCTCTGTCTGTTTTCAGCAGAGCGATGGCAGATAAAAAGGGAGAGCGGAGGAGCAGAGATACAGGAGATGTGGGGAAGCAGGTTGTAAGTGAATGAAAGCGCTTCGGTGAGAGAAGGTGTGGTGGGCAAGCCGTGAAATTGCTCCAACACAGGCGACACCACTGCGCAAACTGTTTCCAGGAGGGCCTCAGTCAGTCCCTCAAGGTAGGAACACCGCCACCCCCGCCTCCACCTATTCTACTGCCCCACAAACCTTGAGCTCCCAAAACCCCAGCCCTCCTTGCTTCCTCCCCCCTTCCTCCTGTCTGTCTCCCTCCTTCTTTTTTTCAGGTCTGTTGCACACGGGGCGGAAAAGATCGTATTTATCACCTGTCAGCATTTGGCAGCCCTGAGTTACGCGACGCAGGACAGCATAAAATTATCATACACAGGCATGAAATTACAAAACCGCCCGGGGACCCCACAACAAAATTATTTCATTTTCCCCCCCACCCAAAAAAAGGATGGAGGGTGTTTAGTAGTGAAGTGAGAAGGTGACAGGTGAGAAGTGGAGGGTGATAGACACAGGGCTGCAGGAGCAGAGATGTGGGAAGTGATGTGATAGAGAGAGAAACTCGGAGAGGACATATTGAGGAAACTGTCCTTCACACTGAGGGAGAGATATATAAAAAAGACAACGCTCAGGTTCAGTGGAGGAGACACCTGCACCTCTCTGGTGCAAACACACTTGTGAAAGGGGTCACATTATCATTTGGAGCTCATCTTTTATCCCTATCTTATACCTGAACAAATAAGCATGACTGAAATCAAATTTAAAAAAACCTTTTCATTATCAATTTGTACTCTGTTTGTATTTGTTGCAGTTTTGACATCCCTTTTGGGAGGCTGACTCTAATGCAGTGATACCTACATCTTAAAAACTGGAGGTACTTGTTGGACTTTTTTTGACTTTTTTTTTTGCTGCATAAAAGAACAAGGTAGAAAAAAGACAAGTTTCTATTTACTGCAACTGGCATCAATTATTTGCATTTTTAATCAAAAGTTGAATTTTTAAGTATCTTGTAATTGTTATGTGCTGCAGTGTGTGCAACAATCTGAATATTTTCTTCCTCGTACGGTCTGTGGACTTTAACAATTCATCCTTTTGACTGTTACTCTAGAGATTTTCTTTGTTAACATTTTGTATGAGAACCACCAGCATACAATTTGATAACCATTGTGTTACCACAGCCTCTGACTGAACCAATACATTTCCTGCTTATATCTTCTGGAGTCATATAACCAAATGTTCTTACTTTAGACTAGCAGTAGATTAAAGAAAATTGACAATTTGGTGTAAGAAGGTCTCTTTTCCAACACTTACAAAGGCTTACAGAAATCATGAACAGCAGCTAAACATTAGTTATCCACCTCAGCTCTTTCAAAGTTTTCTACTTAGACTATGAGTGTTTAAAATCCAAAAGGCCAACTCCAAATGTTTAACATCTTTTGTTATGTCCTTAGAACAAAATACTGTTATTTTTTATATTTACACATGCTTTGTTTTTTAAAACAAAAATACTTTCCAACTACATCTACACAGCCAGAAAGCACAATCAAGTAATTTGTAGAATGACTTACCATATATTTAAGGAAAAATAAATTTCATTTATTTCCACTTTGACATGACGCAAAGTCTAGTTATGGCTTTGAAACAAGAGCAGTTCCTTTTTTCAACAGTTTAATTATTCCTCACATGTTTTGTTTTGTTTATCAGAGAAAGGAAATATGCAACGGAAACTTTTATATGTGCTAAAAAAATAAAAAATACATCCACCATATAGCATTTTTTCTGTCAAGGCATGCAGCCAAACTGAGGCTACAGCTCCATCCACCAGCTGATTCATCAGCTGTTTTCATTCTGTGCCTTTCAGAAGATAAATCTCAGTCAGAGACAGCTCTGTATCTCTTCAAGCTGTTTGGTAACCTCCCTCCCCAAGTTCCGTCTTCAGCAAGCTGTGCCTAAATTATAAATATACTTTTTTTTAACATAAAGAGGATACTGATTAAAAGACATTCACTTTTGTTTTTGAAACTACATGACACAGTATGTTGTTATTTTTAAAATCCAGATCAACAGTTAACAACTAAACCCACAAGTTTTTTATAGAAAAATATAAGCAAAATCAAGTGAAAGTGACTATTGTGCAAATTTTATGACAAGAATCATCAGAGCTAAAAGTCTTTTGAGTTCAGCTTCTTTAAGACAAAGTTGTGAATGTGTGAATGCTGGTGAGCTTGTGTGGAAAGAAATCTTATGAGCACATGAAGTGAGGAGTTGGAGGAGCACAGTGACGTGCAGTCAGGTAAGGCTCGTAATAACAACGATAAAAGATAACCAGTTTGTGCATTTGGCTGACTGTTGTTTAAATTAGTTTAAAGAACATTTCAATGCTCACTCAAATCACTAATTTTAGGCATTGCTTTCCTCAAGTTCAGGTTGAGGCAGCGAACACACACACTGAATGAAGCGGGCAATCCATTGCTGTTTGTCTTTGTACAGCCAATACACAATATATGCACCTTTTGATATTCCACTGTCCGGGTAACATAGTTAATGAATGTGCTTGGCATATATAGTCTTCTGTTGAGCCGTAAATGTGCAGTGAAAATGGGTGAAGCACTGTACTGCGATGCACTTACAGGGGCGAATGCTAAGCAATATGGACACAAACCACAATTGGTGTTCTTCTACAAATTGGAAAGAAAACACACAAAAACCTGCCGACAGAATAGAACTGATCCAGGATGACTCTCTTCCTTGGTGGTCATCTTCATTGAAGCAGCCAGACTTTTAAAAATGACAGCAAGGACAGATGATTAAACATGGGAGAATAATAGGTGAACGGACTTCATACAAATAGAGGTATGATCCTACATGATTTTCGGTTTTAATAAAGAATACTGCTTAAACTGCTCTCAACCCCTTATTCCTATTCCTGGTCCTTGATTAATTCTTGGTAATTCCTTATAAGTCAACATTCATAATGTAAAATGCATTTATGGGGCGTGTAAACAGCTATTAGTACTGCAGGAGATGTGACCATACATCATATTGTACACCTAAAGAAGAACTATGCAATGCAGATAAAATACATTTAAATACACACGAAACAGAAGTTTTTTGTCTTTCTTGTCTTTGTACAGCCAATACACAATATATGCACCTTTTGATATTCCAGTAGCCAAGTTTGATTTTTTTTTGCTCTGAGCATTTCTTAAAATGACTTCAAACTGAGAAGAAAGGCTGAAGATCCCTTGTTTGTCCACTTTTAAGTTACACTGCTAAATATC
Source organism: Xiphophorus maculatus (assembly GCF_002775205.1). Taxonomy (NCBI): domain Eukaryota; kingdom Metazoa; phylum Chordata; class Actinopteri; order Cyprinodontiformes; family Poeciliidae; genus Xiphophorus; species Xiphophorus maculatus. The sequence goes on from NC_036454.1 coordinate 23,376,069, forward strand.
ACACCCATCATGGTTTTGTGACTAAAAAGTGTTTAGAAATTACAAATATGTTAACCTGGCTACTGATTTATCCAAATAGTCAAACTATATATATAACTGGGAAAACTGTGGTTGGTGTGCCGTCCAGGGCATGTTACAAAAAATATTTAGTTATGATTTGATTTTTGAAAACAAAGCACCAAGTCCTTTGTTTTTAAGTACGTCCCTGAAAAATCTTTTTTAGAGGATGCCCCGTTGTAATCCTCCACTGCTAGGCCACCCTTCACCTCTTTGAAACAAGGAGCTAAAGGCTAAGAATGAGGCGCAACGGGTGAAATGGATTCTGGAATGGCATTGATAAAGGAAGAGGTGGCTTTACACAGGTCCACCATTATGCTGTGGGTATACTAAATGCTTCATTAATGCCACACACAGGAAATGGAGGGTCAATATTTATAGACCCTGCACAGAGCACTATGTAGATACAGGATCTATTGGCTTGCATTCTGCGGAGGGGAATCAAATTAAGTCAACGAGGGACTGGAGTTTTACTCACGCTCTCTTTTCCACGATAAAACGGTCAATTTCCCAACGATTGCTAGTGGTGGCGATCTGCCACAAGCTTGACCCCAAATCTGTGAGGAAGCAGACCTGCAGAGATGAAGAAGTCAGTGAAGGTGGAAATATAGATAACTCTATCTTATATTTTTATGGTGAAAAATTTTTACTTCAGCTTTTTCATATTTTGTCTTGTTACAGCCACAAATTTCAATGCTTTTTGGAGGATTTTATGAGACTGAACATAAAAAAAGCACATATTTCTGAAGTGGAAGGAAAAAGACCTATGGGTTTTGAAAAAAAAAATGCTGAATAAAAATGTAAAAAGTGTGGCCCAAAATAAAATTTCGTGCCTTCAGGTGCCTATTAATTAGTAGATTAATTACTAAATGGTTCATGTAACATTATCTCAGCATGAATCCAGTTTTCTTTGAAAGCCTCAGAGGTTTCTTTTAGAGAACATTAGTGAACAAACCATATCTTTAAGACCAAGAAACACAGCAGACTGGTCAGGGATGAATTTGTAGAGAAGTTTTATCCAGAATTATGTTATAAAGCAATATCCAAAGCTTGGAACATTGCACAGAGTACTGTGCTTGAAAATTGAAACAGTATAGCACACATACAAATTAAAAAAAAAAAAAAAAAAGAAGGAAAATGAAAACAATGGGCCTTCGCAGCGCTTTGCTGCTCGGGCCTAATAACACATCAACCTGGCAGTGAGATTTAGAAGTGGCAGCATCATGCAATGTACATGCTTTACTTTGCTCCAGACTTAATAAATATGCAGTTGACTTAATAAAAATAATGTTTTCCTTTAATTCCCACTTTGGTGCCACTTTGTGTAGATCTAGCTCATAAAATCCTAATAGCATACTCTAAGGTTTATGGTTGTTCAAAGGGAGTGAATATGTTTTCAAGTCTATGCTCATACTTTATTTACCTCTTAGCAACAACAACAACAACAAAAAATCATCAAACTTTTCTAAGGCATTATATTTTTTATGATCAGAGAAAAGAAAATAACTTTTTGGACTCATACTGCGAAGCCTAAAAAAGCTGTAAAGTAAATAGTTGTGGCATATGCAGGAGAAGCAAAGGTGAGACTCAGTGTAACATTAGCACAAAATGAAGGATGAGGAAGAAGAGAAGAGAAGAAGAGAGGTTGTGTGTGCGGGCGTGTGTGTGTGTGTGTGTGTGTGCATTAGAGGGAGAAAAAAGTGAAGGTATTGCCATAATTCCTGTGCGTCGGCATGGCTGTTAGGAGCTCAGGTGGTTGAGCGTTTGCCCCGGCCAGGCCTCATCAACGTGAAGGGCGATCTCATCCTTTCTGCATCTCTCCTCTCCTCTGCTTGATTAATTGGGTTCCAAACACGCCGCCGGAATACGTAATGCGCCCCTCACGACGACGCCCCCTCCCTAACACCTCCAACACCGCGCCCCCCCCCCCCCCCCCAACCTGCCTCACCCCCCGCCCCTCCTCTGACTCTCTCTCCTCCATTTCCCACCCGCTCCTCATCTCAGACCCTCTCTCATTCTCATTCCTCCCCTACCTCTCCCCATCTCTGTGCACGCTGGCAATCTCCAAAACACATTAGCATACACTTGGCATTCCAGACAGGGAGAGAGAGAGGGAGGGGGCAATGAAGGGGGGAGAAAAAGAGAGAAAGGGTAGAGGGAAAAAAAGAAATATGAAAAACAATTTAACAATAATAATGACGCTGATGATAAAATTAATTATGCCCAGGGATGGAGGATGAGAAAAAAAGGAAAGGAGCCCTCAGCAGCAGTCGCTCACTTAATTTGATTCCCAGACGCTGGCGGATATCAGGTGCCATTTGACAAGCAGACGCAAGGAGTGTGTACTGCAAAAAAAACCCTACATTGTTATGAATGCGTGTGGGTGTGTGTGTTTGTTTTTTTCATGTGTAACTTGCAGCAAAGTTTCTTCAAGAAAAGGTGCAAGCTACAAGCTCCCAAAACAACACATAGGGTAGTTCTTTTTCGTCTCTTGCAGCATGTGCCATCTGTGACATTGTTGGTGACGGCAAGCCTGCAGTCAGGACTCCAAATGTACACGTGGGCACGCCAGCCCACCCACATCTACGCCTGTGCACCCCACACCCATGTTAAAGCTGGGAATAAAAAGCAGAAGGGGGAAAAAAATGCATTCTGCTTTTCAACTCCAAACCACATCAGGATCTGGCATTAGCATCCAACTCTGCAAACATGTTGCAATGAGTGATGTCACCATCATTTACCAAATGTTAATTTTTCACAACATGTTTTTATTTTCTTAGTCTTCAAGTACGAGCAGCCTCCTCCCTTGGGACTGTGATTGACATGTACGTACAGGCTTTAGGGATAGGAGTCAAGCATGGCTGACTCTCTTGAGGGGAGGGTGTGTGTTGGAGTTAGCATTTTGGAGTGTTTTCTTCCGTAACTACTGCTCTAGTGATGTCTTTTATAGAAATGCAGTCTTGCGCTGCTACAGTAACTCATCTCATTAGGAGAAATGGTGGGCTCGCGGTGGGTGGGTTGTGTTTCAGTCTCTCCCTGCATCTCATGTTGGATTATTGCGCCTGTCATCATGGATGTGCTGTGCTCTGTGTCCCCTTTGTGATATTTACTCTGCAGCTTTGCACTTCCAGGTTTCTTTTGCAAGCAGGATTCCAACAGTGTGAAGGTTCAGAGCAATAAAAACATTCTTATCCGAGGAATCTTCACTCTGTCTTCCTCTACAGTTGGGAGTGCGTGCACATGTGAAAGGAAAAACAAGCAGGAGAAAGAGATGTTGGTGGAGATGGGGAAGGAGTGTGCGGTGTGGGGAGGGAGGGACTTGATAGAAGTGAAAGGGGGCAGAGACCAGAGGCTGCATTGATTTAATTTGTGGAGGTTTGCACGACGGCGAGGCATCCCTTTTAACGATCACTAAATTGTTTTCTGACAGAACCCCACCAAGCAATTTCTCGCCACCCCCCCTCCGACATTTGATTTACATATGATCTTTAAACACCACCGAGGCCGTGCTAGCTATTTGGTTATCATTCAAATCACTCTCCTCTGTGTCACACTCTGGAATAGGTCACTCTCCTCCTGCCGGCTCCAGAGAGAAGAATGAGAGGGAGGCGAGAGGCGAGGGGGAGGGGAAAGAGAGGAATGTATAACTAATGAAACAGATTGATTAAGAGCCCAAATCAATTGGTTTGCAGCCTGCGATGAAGATCTAGTGCTTAATTTAGCATGGTCTCTGCAAGTCGGGGCATTAGCAGCAGAAGGGGGAGCTGAAAATCTAATTGGTGCTAAATGAACTATTATATAGAAATGCGGGCATTAGCATTTAGGACAGAGATTTACCTACTTTTAATTATATGTTCACCTGCACATGAGCAGATCCTGCATCCGCAGAAGTCAAAGCGACGCATCCGCCAGATGCAAAACACACATGAACGGGAGAGGCAGCACAGACGGAGTTAGAGACCATGACTGGTTCAGCAGTTGTTCCAAGAGAAACAGAAACAGACTAAAAGTTGGAAAACAATACACAAAACACACACTAAACATTATAGCAAGGGTTGTATGAATTGTAGAATTGGTAGCAAATGTATTGCCCACTGTCATAAGGGCAGTGATTTGAATGTATACCTTGGTTTACCAATGCCAGATCTTCAAGCCTCACAATGTGGTTCATGAACGTAGAGAAACTATATTGTCTCGTCAGCCTCAATCGTGTAGAAGTAATCAGTGAGATTGTGATAGTCTCCTCAGTGTGACATCCAGTGTTATGATGGGTGAGATGTTGGACCCAAGTGCAAGGTCAGCTCTGATGACAGGCAGGCAACTACAGTTTTTAAATCATTTTGATAACAACAAACTCATAGTAGATGAGTATATCTTGATGATCCATGGGGGAAAGACAAAGACTGCAATGGAGGATTCCTGAAGCAGTGTGTAGACAAGAGGTGAAGCACGCATCCTGTGATGAGAGACAAGATTACCTTAACTTGACAAATGCATGGTCTTTTATTTCAGTCTATCTGTCAATGTATCACTGTTAACCAGATGACAAACAGGGAAGGTGTAGATATAAGACATCAGTCTTTTAAGCTGGAGCTTGATGACCTTTGATGGGCAACAGGTGCTCCTCGTAATCATGCAGAGCACGCTGGTGGCTCCACCTCACACCACCTGTAAATGTAACAAGGGAGTAGGAAAACTGTCATGATCTGCACCTGCTAGTCTATTTGTTGGTTGAACTCACCTGTTTTCAGTGCTCCTGCTCCAGCGGTTCTCCATGTTTCTTTCTGTGCTCCACCTTCAGAGGTTCTCAATGTCCATCAAAATTACTGCCAGTGACCTCGGCCTCCAGAAACAGTTTTCCAAGGGTTCCTGCATCGCTACGAGTCTCCACACAAGGTTCTTTGAGGGTTCCTTCATCTCCCAGGCTGCCGGACTTTTGAACTCTATGGCCGTACAGGTCAAATTCTGGGTTGGCCGCCTGAACTTTGGGTTTTGATTTTTGTTTTCCCTTGCCCTCCTTCCAGTCTCTCTCCGCCCACCCTGTTTGTTTGTTTTTTTTTGTTTCATGGACTTATTGCGTCAGGTGTGCCTTGTTGGTTCCCGTGTTATTGTTAAGGACGATCACTATTCTTCTATTTATTGACATAACTCTTCTCACGTGCATTTGCCAATGACCTGTCACTGGTTAAGTTCTTTGCCACCAAAAAATATGACCAAAAACAGCTCACTAGAGAAGATGATGGGAGAAAATCAACCGGATTTAAACATCCAACCCTTTTTAAGTTCTTGGTACTCCTTAAAATGTTGGGAACGTCTGACTGCATCAGAGACGACTGATGTTTGGAATGGTGTTTTATCAATAAAGTCATTCTTAATACACCACTGCAGAAACAAGAAGACAGTTCTTAGAATAATTGCCATATCCTCTCTACACACTAGACTCTATAAGTCAATAAGCATAAGGAAAAATATCTCTGAAAAGCAAGATTTTTAAAATGTGTATTATTAGCTTGGGTATGGTTAAAGTTGCATGTCAGACCTGAGAGGAGTTCCTGTATTTTTGCCTTGCGAGCTTCTATCATCATCCCCTTTGAATTCCCTCAAAGCACACCTCAACTTTGATTCTCCCTAATGCATTTAATAAGGCTGGTTTACTGGAATGAAGGTAGAAGACACAGAGAGAGAAATTTGCATGTCTTTGAAGAATAAAAGAACGCTCTTTCACCTGAGTAGTAATAGTTTCAGAATTTGAGTATGCAGCTAGAGAGAGCAATGATGGAGGTAGATTTTCTAAAATTATTTCAGTGAACATATAAAACGCCTTGACAGAATTGGATGAAGGAATCCTGCAAACCCCGGAGTTCTTTTCCTTTAAAAGATGAGGGCACACTCGCGTATCTTGCTGCTGTCAACCCACAATACTCCAGCACTGTAAAAAAAAAAAAAGGGTAATAATCGACAAAGGTTTATGGCAATTTCTAAAAATTGTGTTGCTTTACAAAAGATCCATTTATGGTGTCATTTTTGACTGCCATTTTAACAATAAAGCTGCAGAGAGGTTAAGTTAAGTTGAAGCCAATTACAGCTGCGCGGAGGATGACAGGGTCTTCCTGAACGGCGGCACAATTAGGGGCTGATCTTTAAGATGAGAGACGTTGCCAGGCAAACCTCTCCCCGTCAAAATGGAGCGGCAGCAAAAGCACAGTGACAAAATGACATTATCTGTCTGCTTGTTCTACACTTCAGCTAATGTAAAGTGAAGCTCTGACATTAAGAAGAGTCATTTTGAATGTACTGCTGAATGCTCCATAGAGGCTTATTTCATGCAGACCCATTTATTCTAAATGTTAGCTCGAAGACTACAAACTCTAAGTATCTAAATTGGTTATGACATTTTCTGTCAGTGTTCAGTTTGGCCAGAAAGAATGGGATTAGAAAAGGAAGTGTGTTTAGAATTTGGTGTGAAACTATCAAATAAGGAAGTAGGAGGAAAAAGATCTCTTCGCTCCCTGCCACCCACAAAACACTCTCACACACTTTTGTGAGTGCCTTCCACCGTATTGTTACCTTCCTGAGGCTGCCTTTTACAAGACAGGTTTTAGTGAGTCACCATAAAAGCAATGAAGAGCAACTTAAGTGCACAACAGGGACAGACCCCTGTAAAGATCATCAACAACCTTCCTCAGCCTTTGCCTTTTTCAGAGGAGAGTGTGTGGGAAGAGGAAAAGAAGAATGTTACAGAGTGATAGTAGATAAAAATGAAAGTAACAGTGGAAAAAAAAAAGACTTTAAATCTGGATTTTTTTTATGCATGTAAGGCAGCTGCAGAGTAGAGCTCCAACATGTGTTTGTTCACAGAAAAAACTACCTGGATGCTGTCCCACGTACGACACACATAAAGGCAGATAAAATAAGAAGCTTTGGATGCTTCCTCATAACACTAAATTTGTAGATTGCGGTCTTTGGTTTTGTCAAATTAATGTGTTTGCATGCTTTACCCCTAGGATGAAGCAGTTAAGATCGTGAACCTCTTCACCAGTCTCAAGTGTTTTGCAGCTATCAGGTTTTGTTCCAGGATTGCCATGTTTTGACCACATATATGTATTTTTCCACCAACTAAAATTAGATTTTCTGTCACTACAGAAGAAAAAACATTCCCATACCATGATGCTGGGGATTTTGTATTCAGAATGATGGGTAGGATTAGTTTTATATATTAGTTTGTGAGTAATGGGGGCTGAATACACACTGGGTCACACTTTTTTATTAGTAAAAAAAAAAAGTTTAATAACTTGACAGACAGACAGAAGTATAAAAAAATGGTATTTGGAAACAAAACGGAAAACATTTCAGTTTTATGTTTGTTTTATGAAAACATTCAAATTTCTTTCCATTTTACAGTTATGCGCTACTTTGAATGAATCTATCCAAGTTTGCGGCTATATTGTGACGATATGTGGAAAAGTTCAACCAACTAAATACTTTTGCAATGCACTGTCATAGACCTTCATAAGACTGATGCAACAGTTACAACATTTAAGTAAGATAAGAGGTATTTTTTTTATTATTTAAAGTTCAACACTTTGGAGATTAAACACCAAACAAAACAAACAGAATTAAAAGAAACTTTATTTAAAGCCTTTGCTTGTACACGCTTTATAAATAATAAATGGTTGTTTTTGTTAATGTCAAATAGGGATGGGTGAAAATATGTGTTTACATGCCTCCTGCTTTAGGTTATTTTCATATCTTAGCATTACTTTAACAAAATAAAATACAAAATGAACTTGTGTTTCTGCTGAAAATAGAAGAAAGAAAATCTTTTAAAATCTTGTAATCTTTGACTCGGGCCTGCAAGAAGCAATTTAACAATTATGTATGCAGTTACTTGCTCCATTAATATTAACAGTAACCTAGATTGCAAGGTATCACACACACTGGCATTGATGAATTATGGATTGGGAGAGACTGTCTGCCATTTAGAGGATTTTTACAGCCAATAGTAATACTTTTTACTCATACATATATATTTATAGAGGGAAAATAATGAATGATGCAGAGCAGCGTGTGAGGCTATTGAGATGGAAAGCGATAGAGAGAGTGAGGGAGAAGGATGTTATTGCGAGTAGGAGAGTTATCAAAGTGGCTCTATGCATGTGAATGAGTTTATTGATCTCAGCCCGGATCGATGCTGTATTTATAACAGAGGGGAAGGCTGAATCAATGCATACTTAATGTGTAAAGAGGCATGGATGCTGGGGCAGGGGTGCAGGACGAGGGCCGGAGGTGGGAGGAGACGACGGGGAGGAAGGGGGGGATTGAGGATGGAGCGGCGGAGACTCGTTAAATAAGCGCCGTTTACATTTTCTGTTTACTCAGCACCTGCATTAGGAACGTTTCAGAGCAGGAGGTCACGTGTGTCTCCCGTCAGAGCCTGTTATTCTGATGAGCTGTCACTCATGCGGCCATTTGGCGAGCCTTGCACGCACCCTCCAAGGAGTTGCTCAAATAAACTGTTTAGGCTTCGCTGCATTGTACGATGATGATGCTGTCTTAAGTAATATTTTCAAAAAATGCAACCCAAACACCGTCTGCCTTTTTCTCTCCTCATCACCTTACTCCTTCCTGGAGTTCTTCCTTCTTTCATGCAGCAGCTGCGATTGTCGGAGGAGGCGTCCCAAAAAGCCTCCAGACTCTCGGCTCCACATGCTGGTAACATGTAGAAATAATTACCATTTTAATTGTTTTCTGTTTTCTTTCATTTGTTTTCTTTTTATTTTGTTTTCTTCTCCAGGATGGTGGCATGCCTGTAAGGGTGCATAATTATAATATTCCCCAATTGAGACACATTATGTGAATGAATCAATCATTCTATGAACAATCTAATCCAGAAAATAAACACATTTCCTATATATAGTTTTTAAAAAATCTAACTAGAAAAACCCTACAGATGGTTTTTTTTTTTTTCCGGGGGACAAACTCCACCTTGTCATGAGTGTTGCGTCACATTATCTCTCAATGCATTCTTAGGTATTCTGTTTATTTAGTTAGGTTACCTTAAACCTGTCCACCCCCCATGTTTACTAGAGTTTAGTAAGCTCTAAACTAGTTTACTAAACTCTAGTAAATGATCTTACTCCAGATTGATGTGACTCCGGGCCACATCAACCAGTCCTCAAAAGGTCGGTTCTGGAAGAATGTAAAAATATTATAGCTTTCTGTGCACTCAGTGAGTACTTCTTAAAATCAAATTATATTTAACATCTTTTCACACTGATGTAATTTGCCACTATACAAATAAAAACTGATTTAATTGATAAAATACTATTTAAACACACTACTGGCCCTCTAAAGTCTTAAGGGCCTCATTAGGAGGCATGGCAGGCTGGATTTGGACCGCCGCCTCTGAGTTTGATACATGTGCCTTTAACTCTGAGTTCCTTCAAAGCTGCAGCATGTTGGTATACTCACTCGCCTGACTCTTGTTCGAATAAACGCCCTCTTCGTTGCAGTGTCCAGTGCATTCAATATGATTTGATGCAACAAAACAATGCAAAGAATTGGGACTTTTATAGCTGACCAAAACTGATCAATTGAATATTAAAATAGTCTTTCACAAACGTGTTATTTAACACATGTAAGGTGCAGATAATTGTTTCCCTCAGAATATAAGAGAAAACTGCAAGTGAGCCAATAGCTGGAAACGATGCAGCCATAAATTTGACCTTCTTTAACAAACATTATAGCCAAATTCCACAGGTAGCTTTCTGTGCTCAGCTCCTGCATGCCCAAGTTATGAATGTTTCTGGCTTTTCCTTCCCAATGTGTACATCTTAAGCTGACAGCCAGAGTGGAGCTCAGACATCATATCATGCAGAGGTTCTTCCACTCAAAGTGCTCCCAGAGAACGCATAACATTTTACAGCTTTCTCCTGGCTGGGAGTTTCTTTGGTAAAATCACCCCTTTGGGTGTGATTTGATTTTTGACTTTTATAGCAACCTACTGAAGACTGAAGCGGACTAACACTGTCTGGTGTAAACACAAATGCAGGTGGACACACACATATGTGCGCACACACAATGAAAGACACAGCTACTCAAGGTTCAAGACCGTTACTTTGCAACACACAGCCTTGACCTGAAGTGCCAAACACTTTGCTTCAGTCAGCCAAGTGGACTTATGACGGATTGAGTTCATACAAAAATGGCTTCTTGAAGTTTCAATGACCAAATCCTGAGTGCCAGGCTTGAGTAAAAGAGTTATGATGACAAATGTGTCCAAAGTAAACGTCTAAATGAGATGGTTTTTACTGTATTCTATGTCGCAGCTTACTGTGAAGCAATATAACTCCAGCCTTGACCAATGCCACGATGTACATGCAACAGATCTAGACTGTTTCAGATTGACCTGGCTGCAGAAAAGTGCCTTGAGAAGCCATCTTAGCTGTTGTTAAAGGATTCCAGTGCAGGTGAATCATCTGGCCTTCTAGCAGGTGCTCAGAGCAACGACTATATCTCAGAGATTTATGTCTTACAGGAACCTACTGGGAGGGTTCATGGAAAGCTTACGGAGGCTGAAAACTCAATTTCAGCTGTGTGGCAATTCTTACTGCCATATGAATCTGATAAAAAAAAAAATAATTTTTGGCAAAATACTAGTAGTTGTTAGCACCCGTAGTAAAGATATGTAAAAAGCCTTTTAATAAATTCTTCTTTTATTGCAGTAATGTCATCTCACACTGAGAGCTTTGGCGAAATATTTGAGCACATTTATTCAGCGGGGGGTAAAGAAATCCCACTGTAAAACAATAATTGTTCACTAAACTCAAAATAGGTTATAACTGGGTCTCTTAAGAGGGTAATGACCCAAAATTTAGGAGGAGACTAAATATTGTGCTGTTATCAAAAGCCAGGTATGCAATGTATAAACAACAGGGGTGCCCATCATTTTGCTAGAGTTGATTTTGTTAAAAATAATTACTCCACTCAACAAATGTACAGAAATTAAAATAAGTTTTTTCTACATATTTTGCTGTAAGATGTGCTGCTGCAATAAAATGTGTATTTTAAGACTTTTTACACACCTTAAAAAAGGCTTACTAAGAAAATATGCCATTGTATATCTGAACTGGAATAAGTACAATATAATAATAATATGAAATCTAAAGCTAGTGCTTGTCTAGACTGAGTCTACCATTCTTGGTTGTGTCCAGAGATGGCATAATTTGAACTATTTCCTAAAGGTTTGTTTGGTGCTGTAAATGCACTGGGGTAAATAGGACACAGTCAGAACTTTGGTCAGTCTTGTCTGCTGCTTTTTTCTTGGAAGTCTAAAACTGGGCTGTTTTTGATTAGCTACATCTTACAAAAACGCAGTGTGGAAAGTAGTCTAAAATATTTTCAAACTTAGGTAGTGTTGCATACTTGTAGAAGAGGCCTAAGCGTAAGGAAAGCAAGATTGTTTCCAAAAATGAGCGATGCTGCATATGTGCTTGTCTGACAGGCCTTGGCCTTGACTTTGAGGCTTATTTCTGGATATATGCCTTTTATAGTCCTCCCTCCATTTGAAAGTCACATCTAAAAAGCAAACATCTCTCTCTTTCTGTTCAAGTGAAGTGCACCATCCGGGTCCTCAGTCTCCTGCTCAGGCTGGCGCTGCTCCAACAGCAGCATCTGCTTTCTGCATCCTGAGCCCCAAAAATCCCTCCTCTGGTTGGAATGTTTCTTTTCGAGGGGGAACGAGCTCCGCGCAAACTCTGCTGCGCTATTCAGGCAGTTCACAGCCCGAGACGTGATAAGCTGTTCGCAATAAAAAGGCCTTTCACAACAACGAGGGCTTTCACACACTCAGCTGAATGCGAATTGGCAGGTTCAATAAGCCATCAGAGTAATACTTAAAAAATCCACAATAATACTCTGTGTTATCATGAGCCAGTACAAGTAGTGGATACCCCTCTGTCTGTGTACCGATAGACCGGGCTTCCTGTTGCAAATTACATCGTAACACCTCATGTTTAACATTAAGTACACTCAATATTCAATTACGTCTTCCTGCCACGTATTGATAATGTAAAGGTGGCAACAATGTGTCACTTAGGCTGCTGTCATACCACTTCTCACAATAAACCTTTAAATGTCAAGCAGACATAAGCTCAAATCAGCCTCTGCAGACACACGGGTTTGTGCAACGTCAGACCTTCCTCCCATTGCTCAATTTAGAGGCAAATATTAAAGTGAATGCACAGCGTGCAAAATGAGCGTGCACTTACAGGTGAAATATGAATGTTCACAGGGGCACATATTTGTCTGCAATCTAAATCAATTCATCACACGTCACAGACACTAAAAAGAACTAACTATTTTACAAATAAATTCAGACAGTGAATAGTCCTAGAAACAGCAGAAAAGTATTGAATTGAGATGTTCTTAGTACTAAGTTTTTGTAGTCATCACACACCTCTCTCTTTTGTCACGTTTTGTCAGGAAGCATCTATGAACCTTATAATTTTGGATTTCATAACTCAGATGGAAGGGAAAGGATATATGTTTTATGTCTTTCTGGAAGATGAATTTCTAACTCTGTTAGTCTTTCTGCAGTGCCTTAATAGTTTTTCTGCCAAGATTACTCTCCATTCTTCCAACCAACAACTCTGACGGCCTTTCCTATTTGTGCAAAAGCAAAGAATTCCCATACCATAATGCTGCCACCACTATGTGTCTTCGGGATGGTGCATTCAGGGTGACGCTCAGTTTTACTTTTCAACGGCAAGTTAAAACATTCATTAATATGCAATGATATGCCAAGACTTTAATGTATTATGTGTTATTTACATAGATTTTAATGAGATCTAATTCCTAAAATCCCAATAAATAACAAAGGTATATGGTTGTAACATGACCAAATGAGGAGTAATCACAGTCCACATCTTTGGACTGGATCTGCTGGCCGGACGGAAATATGCGAAAGTGTACAGAGGATTACTGTTAATGTCTCTGATGTTGGATTACTTCATTACTTGTACAACACCTCAAAGTCTGCATGTACAAATGGATTTGTCCCATCCAGCCACTCAGAACTTCAATGGGTTCATAGAATTAGTGACATTGTAATATAGCACTGTGTATCATCTGCGCAACTACGGTAATCTCGATAATTTGTCATAATCTGAGCTAGTGGAAGTATGTAGCTTTTAAATAAGATGGGTTTCAGGATTGTACATTGGAGAACTTTGAGTAAAACTCAAACCAGTCAAAGCCTGGTACCAGAAAGCCTGAGCCAACTCTCCAGTTGCTCCAGTGATCTACCATCACCAGCAGGGTCAAATGCTTTGCTGAGGTCCAGTAACACCAACACTCCAACAGTCTGCGTTCATGAGAATGCCACTGAACACTTTGAGAAGGTCAGCGTCGGTTCTGTGATGAGGACTGAAACTGGACTATACGATGTCACAGAGGCTGGTTGTTGTTAGGAAGGTGTTTAACTAGTGAAGCAGCTTTTTCAGTAACCTTGTTGATGAATGGAAGGTTGGAGCTTGGCCTGCAATTTTGCAATATCAACTTGTCCGGATTGTTCTTTTTCAATAGTGGTTTAATTTCAGGGGTTATGTTTAAAATAAGAAACAGTTTGCATTTATGCGTATTACTTGAGGAAATAATTGCCCATATGAAGCATATCAAAACAGCAGGGGGGTTGAGGATCTGAGCAGCTATGCATGGCTGACAACAGGCTTCTGATGTACAGCTTAGCAAATTTCATTAAGCATGAGAACGGCCCGTGCTAAAGCCAAGAAACATTACTGTTTTTTTTTTCCTTTTAAAAAAAAAATTTGTCAGGTAATTTGTTACAGTGTTATTGAAGAAACTCCTCGTGTAATTGGAAAGAGTCAATCTATGAGTGAAAAACGGCTGAGGATGGATGTAGGGAGTCAAGGAGATGAAGGTGAGGTGTTGGGTGGGGGATGCAGAGATGGAGGACGCTGGCATATTTAACGCAGATGGAGACGCAGCAGTAGACCAGGACATAAGGATGGAGAAGAAAAGACAGGCGAGACAGAGATCCAATAGTTGTGTGAAGGTGAACAAATTGCAAGGTTCATTTCTTTTTTACTGCCAAAATATAAGAATGTATGAACAAAAGACCCCAGGCAGCTTCAAATGTGGCAACCTGAAAGCTGAAGTTGTGTTGGAACTGCTGTCCTTCACCTTGAATAAATGCGTGTGAAATGTTGTTACAATGTCAAGATATGTAAAATATAAATCACAAATCGTTTTTTTTTTTTGTTTTTTTTTTTATACTCGCTTTTTTTTTCGTTATTTCCTTTGAATTCTTCAGGGAAAATGACAGGTGTCTTTTTTGCATCTTATTCATTCCGAACGCTGTTATCTGGATGCTGCTGATTGTAATCAGAGGGACAGATGATGCTGGAGGCCTTTCTCCTTTCAATAACTTCAGGGGGATCTCTCAGCCAGCAGGAAGCTTCAAAACGGTGAAACACTTTTACCCAATCAGAACAAAAACATGCACAGACTAACGCGCCATACAACACGTTCATTCCAAATTTATGACTGGAGAACAGCTGCTGAATAGTGCATAGAAAAACAGTGCAGCATTTAGTCACAGTTTATAAAAACATGCGTGTTTGCTCTGCCTCGACGATAAATTAGAAACTCCTGCAGAAGTCTTCTCATCATTAGTTGGTTCAACTTTTAAACTGCTTCATCTTTGCATTCATTTAAAAGGTATTTAGAAGACTGACAAGAGGGGGTAAACCTAAAATTTGTGCATTAATGTTTATATATTCGCTTATCTAAGAAATGTATTAAATGTAGAACTGGAATGGTTTTATGAGGTTCTTGCGGGCCATACTGTTTAAATGTAGAAAGGTTGCAAAACCCAGCCAATTACAATCTATAGCCAATTTTATAGTTTGTTTTGGTAGAGAAACAGACAGTGGGGAGAGTAGATGGAAAGTCCTAGGCTCAATTCCACTTTCCTCCCCAGCCACATGTAGATTATTAAGTAATACAGGATACTGTGAATACTGGCCAAAATGGAAGATAAAAAAAAAGAAAAATTGTCTCTGATAATGTTGTTTGGATAATATACATTTAATTTATCACCAGATATATGTTTTTCATAGTTTTGTAGCAAGCACAATTTGCTTCACTTAGTTTGTCTAGCAAAGAAACGCACAAACAAAACATAAGTAATTTTTATGCATACCACTGATATGAGGCAGGTATTTTTCTAACATCACTCTCAAACAAAGCATCATTTACTGTTCAGGTTTTCCTCTAATTGAATGCAAATGCAACTACTGGAAGTCACTGAAATTATATACATGCATATATATATATGTGTATATATATATATCTATATATATGGCACAGCAGCCATATTTCATGCTGATCTCTGGGTTTGGGAAGTTGGAATTACGATTTTGAAATCCAATTTCAGTGTACAAATAAAACACTGAAATTGTTTTATTTAGCATACCAGGACTGAAAGTCCTGGTATGCTGGCACCATACCAGCATACCAGGACTCTTATTGTTGTTTGTACTTCATAATACCAACATGGAAAAGAAATGGGCGTTTTTCTTGTTACAGCAGATTGAACTGAAGTGGGATAAACTGGACTCCTGTTGATTCAGTGTTTAATTCTAGAGTGGTTTATTTCTTTTACTGATTCACTGAATGAGGGAAAAAAACAGACTTTTCCCACAGTTACTCATATCCTTTTCTAACATATTAAACATATTTATACTATAAGCAGATTTTTAGTGCTCAGATTCATAACAGCACAGTGAGAAGCTCACCTTCTCCCTGTATTTGAGACACTAGTCATTTTCCAGGGAATTGTGCCACAAGAATAACATTAATAAATAGAAATAAATTTTTCAAACCAAGCATGATATACAGTGATTGTCTACAACATTTGCTCACATTAAACCCAGTCACATTTAATTATATTTTCTGCATAAATAGACTCAAGAAGTATTCCCTTGTTCAAATTTCATCTAACATTTTGTTGTTTAGCAGATAAAACATGCACACAGTCACCAGGATGTAGGCTGACACTAGAAGACTCTCGCCTGCATGCAAACAGACAGCGTTCCTAAGTCTCAGTGGGCTTAATGGGTTCTGTCTGTCATCTATGTGTATGATGCAGTGGTGGCGGTGTGATATGTTGCTATGGAAACGTAGTTGCATATCTCTTTCTGCGGCGCACTGTGCATTTCATTAAATTTGTTACAATAATAAGCACAATAAGGTGGGTGGCGAGAGAGTGTTTTGAAAAAAAACAAAAAAAAAACTGAACAGATTGCCCCTGAATTAATGTCACTTTGATCACAATGACAACGTATATCTGAATCTGAATAAATGCCTTCGCTGGTGAGAGAAATGAAGACGTAGGACGGGGTAAAGGGAAGTCCTACCCATCAGGAGAGGTCTGTGTGCAGAAAGTGTTATTTAGCCGGAGCTTCAATTTTGTCTTTCTCCTTCTCCGTTCCACAGCTTATTGGCCTTGGCCGCCTTGTAATGTGTGGTGCCTACACTGCCACAATTCCTCCTGGGTCTCGGCTGAGTGTGTATCGATTGCTTGCTGGTGTGTATTACGCTCCGGGAAGGTGTCAGGGAAAAGGGAGGGAGAGGGCGTAGTAGACGGCGATGGGGTTAGGTGGAGGAAACATCCTGACAGCTCACTCATACGTACAACAATAAGACCTTTACAACTTCTCTTAGGAAGCTGTTGACCATCTTAATTTATTCATCACCATCATAATTTATAAGTGAGAAATATGGCAAGATGTGTAACCTACCAGAGCAAAAATGTGTCTTTTTCCCTTTTCATCCCCTCTCCATGTCCTTCTCTGCTCTCTAAACAAAGAAGTGAATTTCCCATTCATAATTCAGTGATACAGAATCAGGCTCTATCCCCACACCGACCTTCTACTTTCCTCTGGTTTATGATTACAACGGCCTATATATAGGATAATCAGCACACGGGACTTCCCTCATTCTCATAAAGGGAAATGAGGCATATGTGTTCTTGAGTGGCTTTGCTCAGCACTGTGTAGTTCACGCCTACACACACAGACACACACACACACACACACACACACACACACACCCACACACACGCACACACACCCACACCCACACACACACACACACACACACACACACACACACACACACACACACACACACACACACACACACACACACACACACACACACGCGCATTATGATGGCATAAAGAGAGCAGATGTGCAGAATAAAAGAACACAAATAAAGGAAAGGGGTTAATATTTTGAATGTTAGAAAAGGAAGAAAATGTATTATGCTGTAAATGTGGCAATTACCGTTATTCACCATTTAGTCACACTGGTATAAATAGCTTCCAGTGAACAGTTGCCCATTCACATAAACCCACTTAGCTGTTGCACAACACTTTGGCATTTTATTTGTTTACTTTCTCCATTATTTCTATTTGTTTAAATTAGCTTGATTATTTTTGCATTATTTTCATTAAATATCTTATCTTTGGCAACTGGGCACTCATAAAATACCGCTCACATTTAATAAATAAGCTACAGTAACAATTTCCATGCATTTTATCTGGGCAAATTTTATTGAATACCGTTAATAAGAAATGAGCAGTAATTATTTCACTAAATGCGTTAAATTATTACTAATATATGTGATTATTTGCCTATGTGGTTTGTCTTCAAATTTTTAAAAGAAATGTAAAAAGTTAATTGGTAGGTGAGTAAGACATCAAATCTTACTAAAATCATAATACGCTTGATTAATCTAGTGTACAAGAAGGCATGTAAACATTTTCCATCAGCTTAATGAAGCTTAGCTTAGCAGAAAGTCTGACTTTAACACTCCTGCTAAACTCATTAGGGCCTGAAAAGTTAGAGAAATGCAATAGAAGTTTTTAAAATATGTTCTACAACGGTGGCCCCTTAACTATTTTTTTGACAAGTTTAAACATATTACATGACTTCCTCCTCATAGCATTGGCAGTGTCTCTAAAATAGATGAGTCGTAACGTTTAAAACTTTTAAACACAATGGTATTTAAACCTCCTTAACGTCCACAGCTAAGATTTGCATTCGTTAGCGGCCTCAGGGCTGAGTAGCTCAGCTTGCAACTAGCTTGACTTTAGCACTAGCATTGCTGCTAATGTAGGGAAACGTAAATGGTTAGGCTAACAGAGAAACATTCCCTGTCATATTGAAAGTGCTACATTTTTACAAAGTTGGTATTCATTCATAACACAACCTAAATATCTTCAATACAGAACCGATTATAAAAGGCCAGGTTTGTTGCAAAGAAAAAGAAAAAGCTTGTTTGATTTTAATGTATTTAGTGGGCAATGCTTAATATACTTCTTAAATGTATTTACAACATATACTAGACCCTAGAATATTTGTCTGAGCCGATCCAAAATAATCTGTATTGTGAAACTAAAGTAATGCAAGTAATCAGATTTTTTTTTCACATTTTTCTCTCCTGTTATTCTCAGTCTCCTCGTTTCACACAATCCAAACACATCACGTCAATCAAGTAAAGACAGTATCTGATGTGAGTAGCCTCCTGTGCTGCACAACGGACAAGAGAGTCTGATTCATGGTGGACTTCTCTTCTCTTCATCACTGTAATAAATGGCCCAGGGCACCAGAACGAGCATTTTGTGCCTGTTGTAGAGCCACAAATCTGAATGGAGACATTTTTATTTTGTTTTTTTTTAACTCTTGGTCTCGGCTTTCACCTGCTTCTTTTGGTTTCTTCTTCCCCGACCCTGTTTCTCCTTTGCTGTCCTTCCTTGGTCCCGCTGGAATGTCTGCCTTAAAAAGGATAGATTCTCTCCGTCCTTTAAAGGATAGCTACATCAGAAGGGCCAGCTGGCCTCACTCCTTCATCAGAGGCACTGACCTTCTGCTTGTCACCGCTTAAGCGGCCGTCACATCCACTCCGCAGTCTCATCGGCCACTGCCACAGGGGAAAAAAAAGCTAAAGAGCCACCTTAATCTAATACAGCGTCTGAGAGTCGTGTAAACAGCCAGTGTTTTATGTACTGGGGAGGATGCCATCTGTGTGCACTCCTGTGTGCAACTGTATGATGCTGTTGTAAAAAGGACAGTGATGATTGTCTGGCTGTCAACTATCCCTCTGGAGTAATGTTAAAGATGCAATCCAGTAGTATATTTTTTTTCACTAACAAATGTACACAGACAGTAAAAGGGCAGCAAGAGAGTGAAGTCTGGATTTTGACAGCAGGCTATTAGAAAATTATTTTTTAAGTGGCACAGAAACAAATATGCTAATTCTAATTTGAGTTTGAGTTTCTGACATCATCAAAGGCACAAGAATCAAGTGGTACAGGTGATGTTAATAGATTTTAGGTTGGATGAGTGACTTTTCTTTTCAAAGATTTTAATATAGATTCTTAAATATTTGTTGTATTTAAGTTTCAATGGGCCAATTAGAAACTCAAACCACAACATTAGCAGCCATAGATGGTGAAGCTAAAGCAAAAAAACTTTGGACCACAGAGACTGTTTTCAGAACTTTAACTGGCACAAATCTGATTATATTTTGCTTCATTTGGCTAATTGGTTTCCTTGTATTTGTAATTTAGCCACATTTTCAAGAGATACATGCAGCGTTTTCAGAGACTGCTTAGATGTTAGTTTCACAGAAGAAAATTGAGGAAATTGATAAAAATTACAGATGAGCAGAAAAAAGAACAGAAATATACACAGAAAACTGAGCAATTACTTTTAGTGATGTCACTGGTGGCGTGTGAAAGCCTGTTTTTGTGGGAGGATACATTTTATCTTCATTATATGATGATTTACAACAAAATTAAAAACAAATCATAGAAACATATCATAACATGTTCTATAGATAACTATATCTAATGTGATATAGTTAACTTATAGCTTAATTGATTTTACAAAAAACATATTAAATATATAACCATCCCCTTTAATGCTTCAGATATTTTGGATCGTGAAAATTATTTAAGATTTTTTTTTCTCCAACAATTACAACTTTTCTATTTTCTTTAAACTTTGAGTTTCTAAACTAACTAAATCCCTGTGCAAGGCTGCAGGACCTTAATGCGATTTCATCCTGTTTCAATGAAACATAAAAAATGTTACTGGCTCTTTAACAGTTCCTTCACTTACAGTGTAGGGTCGACCCCAGCTCCCGAACACTTACTGACCTAAAGATGCAGTGACACAAAAAGCTCAAAGATAATTAAATATTGATTTTTGTTTTCTAATCCTATATAAAAATTGTCCTGAGACTCCCAGCGGTAGTTTTCACCCTCAGTAAAAGACGGGGAAAAATTCTAGATTGGCGGTTAACCTCTATTTCATGTATTGGGAGGGAGAGGGGGGTTCTAGCGAGGAGGTGATGGGATGGGTGGGAGGGTGTGGTGGGCCGCTGTGATGCCGATACGTTCTTGGCTCCAGCCTTGAACCTGGCCCGCACCATTACTCTCCTGCTGCTGATGACACTGATCCCCTCTCTAATCTTTCTCCTGAAGCGAACTGTGGCAGGCTGCCTCTCGCTGCATGCCCGATTGATATTCTCCTCATCCAGCCCCTCCTCTTGTTGAGTTTATGCCCCCCATCCCTCCGATTCTTTCACCAATCCTCTCCCTTTTCTATTTTTTTTTTCTACCCAACCCTGATATCTCGCTCCATCTATTCCCACACGAAGACGAGGCAGAGCGGTGAGGTGACAAGGATCTCTCCCTTTTAAATGGACTCTGTTTTTCTTTTGCACTAACTCAGCACAAATGTACTTAACAAAACCCATTTAGAAATGCATCCCTTTGACCCTGCCAGAGAACTGAAGAATTAAAAAGTTAACCACGGGTGATCAATAATGCAAACACAGCTGCTCTTGAATTCATCACGGTATGGGGTTTAGGAATGAAAGTGGTTTCCTTCCCTGTGGCAATCCTCGATGAAGGACATAATTCAGGAAAGGGCAACAACATGTGAGTCTTAAAGTGGGCTTAATTCCAGTAACAAACATGTAGAACTCAATCAGTATGAAAATATCCACAGAATATGTTGAAACATTTGTCTCCTAAGAGA
This sequence comes from Xiphophorus maculatus, assembly GCF_002775205.1. Taxonomy (NCBI): domain Eukaryota; kingdom Metazoa; phylum Chordata; class Actinopteri; order Cyprinodontiformes; family Poeciliidae; genus Xiphophorus; species Xiphophorus maculatus. Next base: position 23,397,260 of record NC_036454.1, read on the forward strand.
CACACAAACACTCCAACTCACGCATGCACACATGCAGTTGGCATGCCCTGCAGGGGGCAGCAGTGACCAACCCACTCCTACTCCTCAGTGCCTGTGCATTAACTTTCTATCCCCTCCATCATGCATGCAGACAAACAAACACTCCTCTGGGGTTGTGGGCCCATAAAAAGTGATCTTATTAGCCGTCCATCCCACCCCTGAGCTCACTGCACCATCATCCTGCTCCCTCACCCTGTGCCAGCGTGGAGCGTGCACAGAACACAACCTGCTGTCATCTCTGCCACCAACATCCACCCACCTGCAAACACACACACACACACACGATGCTGACTCGTGTAACAGCGCCCTGTGTGTTCAGCGTTGTGCATCCTGATCCTCTACCTCATTAAATAACACTCCAACACTGCCGACATGGCCTTCAGTTGCTAAATGCTCCCCCATCGCTCCTCTTAACCCTGTTCTCCTGTGTATAACTGAATGGATAACCAAGTGAGAAAAAAAAAGAGGAACGGATAGGGGCAGATTCAATCCTAAGATTGAAGTTGCCACTTTATGCTAGTTGGTCCCAGGCGGACCCGTCAGGGAGACCTGCAAGGAAACAAGCGGGCCTTTACCGAGCGACGCCGATAGTTGTGCTCTTAGTTCGGGCTGTTCTAGAAACACCGTTCGCCGAGATGTCAAGTGTTTTATTGAGAGGTGTTTTTTAGACTCAAGGGATTGCTTATTTATTCAAGGCAGTTTCCAAAAGTACCCTCGTGTTTTATGTAAAACTCTGCTGAATCTTCTGTTCACTCAATTGAAATAGCATCTGGACCAGAGTTGTGGAGATTCTAAGCATCCACTGTTGTTCATTTGAGCAACAGCAATACAGAGCCAAATTATTAGATTGTACCGTACACGTATAAAAATATCTGCACAATAATAAATGTTTAAAGACATGCTTACACAGCTCAGTTGAAGATGTAGTACACAAAATAGGTAAAATTAGTAAGTTCCTGTTGGTTTGCTGAACCCTTGCAATCCAGGGCAATGGTTGAAAAGTGAGCGTTTGAGCTTTTCAAAAAGCAACTAAAAACTAAAAACAGGTCTTTTTTATATTTGCTTTTGATTTATGCTTTTAATGTGCTGTTGTTTAATGTTTTAGACTTCTTTTGTGCTGCATTTTGTGAAATATTCTGTGAAAGGCTTTAAATAAATACATTTTTTCATATGTAAAAATAAAGATAACAGCTCTATTGGTACTTCACAACAAAATAAAGAGGACTTTTTGATAAAAGCCACATCAATGCATTTTGTCAGCACAAAAAGTCTGAAAATTTTAGATGAGTTTTTTTTTCTTTTGCTGTTCATACTTAGAGTCCCAATTAATCTTTTCAAAATCTAATTTTCTTTCACTTTCAATAAAAAATTTTTTCAGAGAATTTATTTCAGAATCAATGTTAATATTTTCAGGAAGTCAAATTTTTAATTGATTCAAGGGAAATTCTGCATTTCTCAAGTTTTCAGAGTTTTTCCAGACACGAGGAGTATAGAAACTAAATGGTGAATTTTATTATTAATTATTTTAAAAATTGTTTTTTAATTTAGAAGTTTCAATATGCTAAGATTAATATCCTTTTAAACAAGTTGGGAAAGTCAAGATGTCGATTTGATGGCCACTGATGCCCTCAGTGCAGGACAGATTTACTAAACTTGTAAAAAAGAAGCAGACTGCTGAAAGTGTTTTATACATTCAGGAGGTTGCAATACATTTCCATAGTTACACAGTAGCAAAATATAAGGTAACTAATGATTCTATCTGCCAGCTATTTTCTGAATAATAATTAAATTGTTCTTGCCTCTTTCATTGAGAGCTACTGTATGTCATGCAAGAATGTGACAATATGATAATTAAACATTATTTTGGCTTGCAAGTCTGAGAATGCCAACCAACAGGGAAGTAAAGGGGTAGCTGAATCATGCTTTGTGATTATTTTGCTGCAGGAGAGTTTGGTTTATTTCAAAAAACAGGAAATAACAAGAGAAGACCATAATGAGCCTTTGGATATTGTCCAAACAAAGGGAGCGAACAAGAAAATATACTGCTAAGAAAACATGTAGTCTAAGTCTTTGTTCCTGGTTAGTGTGAATAAACTTCTCCAGTCCCTCAACACTAAATTAAAAGTAACAAATAAAGCATCCTCGATTTCTGTGTTAAGCACTTGTCCTATTGTGGTCAGTAATATTTCTCTTTTTGTCGTAGTTTGAAACCTAAAAATTGCTCCAAACCATAATTATTCTAATTGGGACAAATGGAAACTTTAAGATGAGAAAATAAAGATACAGAAGTACAAACAATCCAAATTTAAAAATAATCTCTGAACATATTCTAACAAAATCTGAGCAAGCTAAAATATGAAGGATTTGTTTAATGAGTTGGTTTATTTTCATGGTGTAAATAAACCCTCGAGATGACGCCAAGAGGGAGCTCAACATGCGGAGAAACTATGAACCGTTTTGTCAAATCTGAAGTCCAAGTGCTTTCAGTGCTGTTGATGTGCTGCATTGACTGTCATTCGATTTTAGTGAAGCCATTTTAAACTGTTCTATGCTTTTATACATTTGTGCTATTTCTTATTTATGCTTATGAATTACTTAAGACAACACTTACACCTTCATTAAGGCACTGTGCAGAAAGAATCAGGAACATCAAGTGATTGTATGGATTCAGATCTAAAATTTGGTTTTGCTCTGACCAGCTTCCCTTTTGGGAAAAAAAATTTAAAATCCCCACAGCATGATGCTTCCACCACCACGTTTCACTGAAAGGCCATTCATATACATTTCCATTCACAATTATCCTCAACTTTAAATTGATCCAAATAGGGTTGTGGTTAAACACGGACAAATTGTAGAAGACATTTTGCAAGTTATTGATTTATTCTCTGACAAGCCTGTCGTTGAATTCTTGTTCGGTCATTCAGTGTCCAAAAGAAGAAGAAAAAAGAAAAAACAAATAAAAAAAAAGATAAACACAGAATAAAAGCTTGGGATTACATGCAATCAGACATGTGTTTCCTGTTTGACCTCATTTCATGACGCTAAAACTGTGAATTAGCAGCAAGAAGTTTATGTTGCCCCACTCGCAAAATAACACGATGATGATGAAGAGCGTGTCAGGTTCACTGCTGAGCTGCACTTCCTTTGATATTGTTGAACTGTTTTGTAGGGTTTTTATGACAGACTCTGAAAATGAAGACGTGCCTGGAGGAACAGATAATAAGTGATAAATCAGATCATATAGGAGCGGAGACGCGAGAGGCTGACAACACCGACTCTGAGAACATAAGCCTAGAAGCAAAACAGTAGACTGCAGCACATATGTGCATGGGTGTAAAAAGAGCCATTCATTTCAGAGTTAAAATTGCTTTTTTTTTTCCTACTGACAGTAAACTTCCTAAACTGTGCCTTACAGGTTGGAAATGCTGCAAGCATTTCTCATGTGTGGGAGATCTTTAGAAAAACGGCATCAAACTGCTCCTGTGCTTCTTCGTGACCGCAAGGACCTTGAGTGTGTGCGCCTATTAGAGCAAAAGTCTGATGGGATCCAAAATGAATTTGTACATGACGACTTTGTCAAACAGCCACATGCCTCCTACTATCCTCCCACCTAAACCTTCCCAGACGGGCAGACAGGTGGACGGCACGTGCAGGGTCTCGTATGGCTCTGGAGGGTGGGGGGCGGGTGGGCAATATTGATTCTAACGTCTACTGTACTTGGATAGAAGGGAGCGAAGGGGGCCAGCGGCGCTTTCCTTACAAGGCTAACTCTAGACCAATCTCATCGCACGTTCTCTCAGGGGATGTAGGCGTTTTCTTTCCCTTTTTTTATATTCTTCTTCTTTTCTTCTCCTCCCGCTCCCACTCCCATTCTCTCTTTCATTTTTATTCTGTTAAGAGGGAGGAGAAAAAAAACAAGGTCGAAAAAGGTTGTCCTCCCAGCAGTCAACAGAGAGAGGAGGGGGTACAGATAGCTCTCCAGAAGACAGGCCTGAGAGCAGAGATATCCCACAATGCAGCTGATAAGAAAGTGGGCCATATAACCTTTGGTTGGCACGTGACGGGAATGCAGACTGCGGACGGCATTGTGAAAAGAATAGAAAATGGGGAGGGAAGATGATGCTGCTGTTGCTGCTGCTGCTCTTGCTGCTGCTGCTCTTGCTGCTGATGCTGATGCTGCGGCTGCTGCTCTTGAAAGCGGAAGTCAAAACCAGGGAAGGAGGGAGGATGAGCTGGGAAAGCTGTGATAAGCAGAAGAAGATGTTAGCTGCCAGAGAGAGAAGCAGGAAGTGAAGGAGGGAAAATGGTTAAAGATTTAAATGTGGGAATAAACGAGGAAAATGTCTCAATATGCACTCCACACTTTTCAGAGTTTTACATTTTAAATATTTTGAAAATTGCGTATTTATATGTTACTTTGTGTTGGTCTATCACATAACATGTTAATAAAACACCTTTTGAATTTGAGCAGCTTGTATATAAATGCAGCGGGTCTCAAATGTGCATAGGACTCTGTTAAAATGTCAAATGTTTTTGACGTAATAAAATGAGATTATCATGAATCAGTTTAAGAGATTTTACAGATGTAAAGTTGCATGTATGCTGTACAACCAAATAGCAAAACAACAGGCTGTTTTTTGAAAACATCTAAAAAAAAAAAAGTGCAATAGCTTGCAATTCCAGCTTTTAGTCATTTTAGATAGGAGTTTACCAGCATCCAGCAATATGATTTATCAAGTCAAGATAGAGAATAATTCACAGCCTTCTTCAGATGACTCCGGTGGGCTTCAGTCAGATTTAGTACTGGGCTCTGGACAAGTCATTGCAAAACTTTTCTTCTCACAAAATCTTTCTCATGTGAATTTGATTCATTGTGATGCTTAAAAATATATATTTTTTATTTATCTGGAAGATTTGGAGTCATAGCTGGCAGATATTTAGAGTTCCTTATATGTTTTCACCCACACCCATTAAAACATACTTCCAAGTGAAGAAAATATAACACAGAGCATGATGCATGATGAGTTTTTTGTTTTGTTTTGTTTTTTACAAGGAATGGATTTTTTCGTTTGGAAATGCTTCTCTAAGTCCCTTCTTTTTGGCCCAGATATACACAAAATCCCTGATTAATTTCTATATTTGTAAGGTGACCTGTGGATCTTTTTCCTGCTCTTCTCCTGACTGATTCATTTATAAAGAGATCTTTTTGTCATTCTTATTCTCTCTGTATACTATGGTTTCAACTGAAGGATGCAATGTTGGAAAAGTCAAATCTGGTCTGATTCAATGTATTTGATGGTAGATATCAACACTGAATGCTTCAATTGAATCACAAGTTATTTCAGCAAAGGTTTAGATTTAGGCTGGGTTATATATATATATATATATATATATATATATATATATATATATATATATATATATATATATATATATATATATATATATATATATATATATATATATAAATAACCGGGTTCTAACATCTTTTTACATTTTTATCCCCTGCTGATTTAAATTGTGTAGCATAGATATATATAATTTTTTCTCATAAGGGCTTCCTTTTTAGCAGTGTTGTGTGATACGTTGGAAATCAAGCGCTGCCCTAAAGATGGAGATAAATCCATACAGTTTTCCTGTGCAGGCACATCACAGTGGATCATCTCCTCACTGCAGCAGCTCTCTTCCTGTCCATGTGCTAACACATATCAGCCTGATTTGCTCCGCTGTGGGAATAATTGACCCTGAACAATTATTACACTGAGTGGTCTCATTTTTCTTCGACTCACCATTCCGTGGCCATGCGTGCCAGAGGTTCCCCCCATCCACCCACCCGCCTCCTCTGTCTTTTAAACCGAGGACTTGGTTGCAGTGGCACAACAGATCCCCTTCGAAGACGCTCCACAAATGAAGTTCTCCTCTCCGTCTCAGGAGACTCCATTGCCATTTGTTTTCATTATTTTGACAACCCATTTTAAGGAGCTCTCCTCTACAGCCTCCATTCACCTCTCTCTTTCCAGTTCTTCCCCCACTTGCCCCCTCTTCCCCCCACCCATTTATTTGGAGCTCATCCTGAGCGAGGTGCAACGATGTGTTTCAGTCACAGCTCTCTCCCTCAGAAGACATAGGAAGGCGTGGGAGTGGGGGTTTGGGGAAGAGGGAGGGAGGAGGGGGATTGTGGTGCAGCACAGAGCCACTTCCTCACCTAGATAAATAGACACCTCCTATCTCTCCTTCCTTAGTCACTTCATCTCTTTGCTGAGAGTCCTGAGAGGTTTAGATTTGGTCAAAGTCAGCCCACCAGGTCTATTCCTGGGATTTATGCATTTTTTTGGGTGCCAGAACAAAATAAAGAGAGCTGAAGGAGTGAGGAATAAACACATTTCCTCAAATGCTGTCCATTTCTTGCTCGCCTTCCAGGAAATCTCTGCACATTCCTCTGTGGTCAAACCATTAACAAGCTGGAAATGGGTTGAATTTATGACATATAATAAGTTCAGGTAAATTTATTCCAAATGGCAACTGAACCTTGTTAAACTAATTTCCCACTGTGAACGTCCACTCAGTAGGAAATTAGACAAAAATAGGCAATACACATTGCCTAACAAAGGCACTCATACTGTTGGAAATTTAACATAATTTTTCACATTACAGCCACAAACCTCAGTGTACTTTATTGGAATTATATCAGACAGACCGACACAAAATAATGCACAATTATGAAGCGGTATGTAAAAGATACGTGATTTTCACATTTTTTATTTTATTTTTTTTTAATTGCAGCATGTATTTAAATTCAGCTCTTCTGAGATAAAACTTTCTGGAACTTTCTTTCTGTGCTTTTATAACTGTAAATCTTTTTGGGTGATATTTTTTGCATTTTCTTCTTTTCAAATAAACAGAAAAGCTACAGGGTCAGCCTGAGTGGAGAGTGTCTCTGAATACCATTTTTTAAATGTATTGCCCCAGATTCTTAGTTGGATTTAGGTTTTGACTTTAATTGATCCACAGCCATGCTGTTGTGTTCTGGATGAAGTTTGTTTTCCACCACCTCCAAGGCTTTGCATGTGGGCCAGTAACCGCAGTTCTGACCTTTGTTGTCCAAAACGCCCATTTCCACATTTGCTGTGTGCCGTACATTGCCACTTTTCCATACGAAATTTAGTTATGTAGTTTGGAAAAAGAAATTATCCTGTCAACAGATTATCCCGCCCTGCCAGTGGATCATAGCGGCTCCACCAAAGTTGCTATGGCCAATCGACTGTTTCTCTGATTAATGCTCACATTGTCTGTCAGTACAACTTGATGGCCATGGTTTTCAGTTGTGCCATGCTCTTTCCATTTGGAGATGATGATTAAAGAGCGCTCTGAGAGATGTTCAAAGCTTGGGAAATTATTTTATAACCTAGCCATGCTTTAATCTTTTCCACAACTTTATCCCTGGAATGTCTTCTGTTAGTCTTCGTGATTCTGTTTGTCACCAGTGTTCTCTAGTAAACCTCCGAGGCCGAGACAAAACAGCTGGATTTATGCTAAGATTAAGTTACACATGAGTGGGCTTTATTTATTCATTAAGTGACTTTTAGAGTCATTGGCAGCACCGGATTGAAACGTATTAAAGCAATGGAGGCTAAATACTGATGCTTTTCAGCTTGGAAAAGCACACATCCCTTTCTGGACAATTATGCATTACTTTCAGTTGTTCTATCACATAAAAATCTGATAAATTATATTAACATTTGTTCTTGTAACATGACAAAATGAGGGAAAATAGAGGGGCCAAATTATAGACTCAAGCGAAACAATCTCTCGGTACACATTTGTTTCCCACCGTGTTCATGTTCAGGCTAATGCTTTCTTGTCAGTCCCTAAAATGACGTACCAGAATATCTTAAACAGACTGATTTGTATATTCCTGAATCAAAGACCTCCAACATCAACACTTCATCAAGGATAAACAAATCGACCTCTCTCCCTCTCATCTGATTTCACCTCCGCCGCATTTTGCATCCTGTTTCAAAGCTGGTCCTGATTTGCGTTCGGTTCCACTTCTGCTTTTCGAGCACACTAACGGAGCGATGCACGAACTGGAAAGGAAAAGTTGAAGTCTTGTGGGGGAACAGGCTGTTCACACATCTGGCAGACACTGCTATACAATCCAGCAAATCCTTTTTCCAGTGTGCATACGAGTGGAGGTTCTCACACAGGAGACCGTAGTGCAGGCATAGGAGAAGAGAGCAATTGGGTGTTAAATTTATATTACTTCTCCTGACCTGTGTTTAATGAATCACCATGATGACAACTCTCTGTGTCATTAAACTGTACTGTTGTTCATTTTGCCAGAAGATTTAGTGTTAATAAAATATTGGTTTAATCTGCAGAGCAGAGCGTTGGCCTTTAAGGAACTGTTATGATTATGATATTATGTTATGGATTTGGGTGCAATTAGCGCACGGCGCGATACCGAGGGATGCAGAAACAGCAGAAATGGCCTTCTGTCCAGAGTGAAAACACAGGTAAACTCTTCATTTATCTCTGGCTTCATCTCTTTGTGCTTTTAGCAGCAAGCAGTGGGGGTTTGCTCGCTGAGTCAGCAAGCAAAAGCTTGCTCAGTCTATAATGTTTATGCAATTATTTTGACTTAGATTCCTTTGACCTCCTGTTCTTCCTTGGCACAACTTTTGGCTCTCTTCATTAAACATTTAGCTCATCACAAATTGTGCTTTTGGACTGTGTTGACAAAATGCTGTCTAAGCAGTTGCACATGCATTTTCTTATCAAATCCAAACAATACTTGCTAATGAGCATGCGATTTCTTTCTTTCTTTTTTTATTTTTCAGTGCACTGAAAGACCAAACACAGATTGTGAATGCAGCAACCAATCCTTTCAAATGCTATTTTGTTTATTAATTCTTTCTATCATCACTTATAATTGCCCGACTACCTAAAATAAGCAGTGATCTCTGGTGCATGTATGGTGTTTTTATTTCTTCTCTTCTCTTTTCCTTTGCTTTTCTTTTTTTACATTTTCTCTGCAAACAAAGTTGGTCTAGAGCACATTGCTGATATACATAATATTTTCTTTTTAAGAAAAAAAATATTGTTGCAATAATGTAAAGACAATTTCCAATCAAGACTTAGAAAGAATGGTTGACTTTGCAAAGTGGAAATATACTGATTTGGGATCAATTCCATTGATTTCAAAATGATTTGAAAGAAATAAATAGAGCTCAATTACTATGTTGTCAGTAGTGGAGATGTGAGGAAATTCTGCTCCAGCTACACAGCTCCAGTTTGTTCTCAGGCTGCAGGATACAGGTATGCAAAGAGGAAAAAGAATACAGATTATTGAGATAGCATCATATATGAGGATTGTAGCTAATAAAAGACTGTTGTAAATTCACATTAAAATGCGTTCAATACCCCTTTGTTTTGTAAAATAAACACTACGCCCCTCATTTCCTGACACTTTAGCAGAAGGAGTTTGCTCACTAGCGTGACATAATAGAGGTAACCCAAAAGAAACGAAGCACCATGGGAGCAGGGTGGTTCTCATTCAGTGGAAGTACGTTCTAGCTCAAACTTTGGAACAAAAATATTAATGATGATTCTGTCTGGCAAGATGGGGATTTTCTGAAGCTAAAAGTCGTTCAAGCCTTTCATTCTGCATGCGGTGTGGCTGAGGTGAGTATGATGTACTGTATATATATTTCAATATGTTGACACTGTTTCATGATCCATTCCTGTAGCTGGTGAGAAGTGCATGAACCTCCCAGCTGTGCTTGTGAGAGTTGTAGTGAGTTTTTCAGACTGCAGGTAAGAGGCAGCATTTATCACTCAGGCTGTCAAACAACAATGTTGGTACAACATTCACTGCCACCAGAGTTTGGAAAGTTTCGGATCATTTAGCCGTTGTGCCTAAACAGTGACCACTTTTATGTTTTATGTTTTTCATATAAGGGCTTATGTGACCGTAGACCCACATCTGTTGCATGAAGGTTTAACATTAAGGATCCTGGGAAAGTCTGTTCTCCGGGTTTGTAGATGTGAATATGCATCCAAGCATTAATTGTTAACAGAAAAATAAACATTACATATATATATATATATATATATATATATATACGAAACAACTAAGATCCATAAAAACATCAGGGACAAAGCCTCAACAGACAATGTGCTCAGTGAATGTCTCAGACAACAGGGAACAGAGGTTGAGGTGCCAGAGATACCATCATGGGAGGACAAGCCCCTACATGGGATGTACCACCAGCAAATAACCCAAGTGGCTGATATCAGTAAATCCTACCAATGGCTGGAAAAAGCTGGACTCAAGGACAGCACAGAGGCCCTCATCCTGGCCGCCCAGGAACAGGCCCTAAACACCAGAGCAATAGAGGCCCAGATCTACCACACCAGACAAGACCCAAGGTGTAGGTTGTGCAAGGAGGCCCCTGAGACAGTCCAGCACATAACAGCAGGGTGCAAGATACTGGCAGGGAAAGCGTACATGGAACGACATAACCAAGTTGCAGGCATAGTGTACAGAAACATCTGTGCAGAATATGGACTGGAAACCCCGAGATCAAAGTGGGAAACACCCCCAAAGGTGGCGGAGAACGCCAGAGCTAAGATCCTGTGGGACTTCCAGATCCAGACAGACAAAATGGTAATGGCGAACCAACCAGACATTGTCGTAGTGGATAAACAACAGAGGAAAGCCGTTGTGGTAGATGTAGCAATACCAAGCGACTGCAACATCAGGAAAAAGGAGCACGAGAAACTAGAGAAATACCAGGGCCTCAGGGAGGAACTGGAGAGGACCTGGAAGATGAAGACCACAGTGGTGCCTGTGGTTATCGGGGGCCCTCGGGGCAGTCACCCCCAAACTGGACCAATGGCTACAACAGATCCCAGGAACAACATCAGACATCTCAGTCCAGAAATGTGCAGTCCTTGGCACAGCCAAGATACTGCACAGAACCCTCAAGTTCCCAGGCCTCTGGTAGAGGACCCGAGCTCAGAGGATAAGAACCACCCGCGGTGGGTGAGAAGGGAATTTTTTATATATATAGATATATATATATATATATATAGTTAATCAGTTTCCCTTATTGTATTTTAACCAAAAGTTCTCTGATCAAAGTTATTACCACATTTTATTTAGATAGATAGTTAGGTTATTCGGTCCTGAAATGTTTCAAACTTATGACATTATTTATAACCTAAACCTCCTTTAAACTTTATCTTAAACTTATCTTAACCCATGACCCTTACCTTAGTATTTGTTCACTAAGGTTCTCCAACAAACCACTGAGACCTTTTGCTCAACAACTGAATTTAATATTAAGTTTAAATTTTAAACAAGTTCCTCTACATACCTTCTAGGTTAAGTTTGCATCTGGCTGCTGGTTATGTGATTCAGAGGAGTCAGAGTAATTATGCATGCCACTCTTTTGAAAATTTTATTTGTACAAATGTTGAAAACCATATGTGTCTTGAATTTCCCTCCAGGATGTGGCTGTAATGTAGTCTGAATACTTTTGCAAAGCACAGTAGGAATTGTATCAGAAAATCTCAAGGAACCATTTTGGTAATATAAAACAAAGTTTATTACATTCTTGGAGTGAAGAGAATATTAAACCCAAGTAGGGAAAAGATAATCTGTCTGACAGTGAAGAACATGCAACTTTTGACTCTGAAGACAAGGAAAGGGAGGAAAAAGGAGTCGGGGGGGAAGGGTGGGAGAGGCCGATGGCGACAACAGGAATAGTTTACCACCAGCGTTCCTTAGCTCGGCAATGATCGCCAGTGAAGCAGAAAAGTGAATTACCCTTCTACTCCAGCACTTCTTAATCTAATATCTCCGATGAGTGGCTTTAGCTGGGGATTGGACCGGGGGAGATCACATTCGTGCTGTGTCACAAAACATTAGACACTGTCGCTGCTATTCATTTCTTTATGGTAATACCGAGGTGCACCTCTTACTCTGTTCGCCGAAGGGACGTCTCACTACAGTTTTTCTATTTTCAAGATTATATTGGGAGAATTATCATCCACTGATGTATATTTAGCTTCCTTTCTGCCTAACCTGGGAGGAATATGTAGTGGCTGATTGAATAAAAAGAGATGGGTTTCAATTTCTCATCTATTTGCCCTATTTTTTCTTAGGTATCCCCTTGAAAGAACCAGTGCTCTGGGGTAATAGAAGAACATAAGGGGAAATGAAATAAAATGGATTTCATTGTTAGTTACCATGCTTCTCTTTCTTTTGTTTTTTGACTGATAAAGTCAAAACACTGGCAAGATGCCAACTATTTAAATGATGATTGCACAAAAGAGAAATGGTTAATTGGTCTTTGCCCTCTGGAGTTCAGATACACAAAGCTTTGTGAGTTTTAATTATCAGGAGTCGATGTAACCAAGCGATGCTCTAGGATCCTACAGAGCCTGGAAAAGTTTGGGATTTGATTTAGGTAGTTTTAAACCAAATCCGGATAAAAAGAGGAAAAAAAAGAGGCGCACACAGCTGTGTAAATCAATCAATCAATCCATCCATCCGTCCATCCATCCATAAAGCATCACTGATGAAGAACTTGTTAGTAAATTCATAGCAAAGTTCTACATCAGTGCTTTACAAACTGGCCCAGAACCGCCAGAAAAACTTTAATTCAACAGAGAAAGTTTAATTTTGAAATGAAACATTTCTAGGAACCTTTGGATACTTCTCCTTGGCTTGTAGGACACCAGCATGTCCTGATGGGTCTGTGACGAGTTGTGACCTTTCTCAATGCAAACTGGTAAGTTGTGCTGTAGATGCACTTGATAGTGCTTCATAATCTGACCCCTCGCCTCCTCCCCCTCTCCCACGCCCCTCACTCTTTCCCCCATAGCGAGGAAATTGGCAGGCAAACAGCTGCTTGGTCTAAGCGGGCCGCATATCAATGGCTCTAATTAATTGGATTAATGGAGAGGGTTCTGGGATTTGGGGAGAGACTGAAGGAAGCGTTTCAGCGGAAACAGAATTGCCATCCCTGAGGGCATGGGAGGGGGGTCGTGAGGGGAGCTGAGGAGGGGGCACATGGCTGAATATGGATGAGGAAAAATTGAGTTAAAACAGAGGAGACTGCGGCATTCATTAGACCGCCCACCCTCTGAAGTAGCTGCTTAATATGCACGCTATTACTATGCAAATCAGCGATAATGAAACGCAGAGGATTTTTTTTAATCAGAGGAAGAACAAGCAGATGTTGGGAGGGCTTAAAAAGAAGTGTCACGAGTGGTTATATATGTGCATGGGCGTGTGTGTGTGTTTGGGTGTGTGTGTGTGTGTGTGTGAAATTGTGAGTATGAACATAACCAGACCTGCAAGGTGTTGAGTCTTCCCCCTGAAAGGAAAGGAAATAATGCATCAGGTCTTTAATACAGTAACATCTTTTCTGCTCCAACTCAGCAACAACAGAACTATCTGGCAGCCTGACTAAAACTGATTAGTGCTCTCTGCAGGAGTTGCATTAAGAAATCAGAATTAAGAACAGGTTATTTATTGGAGAGATTTGAGTGGGTACCTTGGGGAGAGATAAAGCTTGATGGACTCATACTGAATCAATCTCTGCACTGCCTACAGTGATATGGCAAATCCCTGAAGCAATCCTTCCCAACTGGAGAGTCAACATTGGGATACACCAGCTGTGCTGAATGATCTAGCCCTGTTGGCAACAGAGTGGAGTGGTGTATGTGTGGACGTGCAAGCGCATGTGTGTGTGCTGGTGAGCGTGCATGTGTGCTCGGCAGACTGCACAATGAACTGAAAATGATGCGCTGTGTTTGTGGCATCACATATATGTCAGTGAGCGTACGTACGGTCGGGTAAAGACTCCTGCGCAGAGAGCTTCTTCCCTGTAAGTGGCTCCCCGTGGCTCGGTGCTCTCACAATTTAATCAAGGCGTTTCTCTGTGGGCCCGTTACATTAAGTGTTCTCTCAGCACAAGTGGAGGAATCAGGCAGACTAGATGAAGCCATCGATCATCGGGCAGCTGCCTTTTTAGCAGCAGCTGCCCTGAAGCGCTGAGCGGGGGCAAGGTGTTGGGCGGGCAGAGTCCGCGTGGAAGAGCCCCGGTTGCCATTCGTACGAGCCACTCAAGGGTTTCATTTCCTTCCAGTCGGATAACGCGTCCTTTGATGTTAATTAAGACAAATTAAACAGTGCACAAGTTTATTTGATCTCAGTGGGGATTGATTGTCTGAGCTGTGAGGGTTGCTGCAGACTAGAATGCAAACATTTGGCTTCTGTTAAAAATATTACTGCTGGATGTTTATAAAAAGGGATATTATTTTTACCTTTTGCAATACATATATATGCATATATATGTATATATATATGTGTGTGTGTGTGTTCTTGGAGGCAGAACAGCCAAAATGAGAGAAACTAGGCAAATTGTTGTGGGTCTTAATATATTGTTGTCATTTGGTGGAAATGTCAAGTGAGTCCTCCCTTGGATAGAATATTACAGGAGTGAATCTCCATCCACTTTGACTCCCTATGGCACCGTAATAACAACAATCTAATGACACACAATACATCAGATGCTCTGAAGTCCTGCTATCCCAGAGCCAGGAATTTGATCTTAGACTTGATAATGAGAATGGTGATGATGATGAGATGTCTGAGTGATGATGATGATAGTGTTCCTTGTTAGTGTGTCTCAGTCCTAATTATGGAAGGTTGTTACAAAGCTGGATTTAAGAGTCACCGTAGGTAGACCAGGCAGACTCGGACAGGTCTCACTGATTAACAACAGCAGCTAAATAAAATCCATTTCAGCCGCGCAGCCACACTAATATGAAGGGTTATTTTGCATCCCTGAAACTTGTTGCTGGAAGAAATTACCTTGGGGCTGTGTATATTTAATTGGTGTAAAGCTGTTCATTATCAATATTGGGCCACTAGCAATGTTTATTAAGATGATCGAATACCTGTGAAATGTTTATTTGCATATAGTTTGTGTTTGAAGAGAAGAACATAGCAATAATTGAGGACATTTGCCTAGCCTTGCAAAAGTATTTGAACATTCAAGTGGTAAAATTTGGACCCATTAAATACAGAGTTCTTTTAAAAGAAATATTTACATAATTTTGTATTTGTTTTCTTTTTCAGTGAAAGGGGTTTAATTCGTAAACACTAAATTTAAACCAAACAATCTTGACTTGAAATATATATATATATATATATATATATATATATATATTTGCATAGTGAACAGAAAAAGCAGAGGTACATTAGTATTTCTGCAGTTAGATTGGTGAAACACTTCATCACTGATGATTAAAGCTGAATTTTGAAGCTAAGGCTACAACCCACTCAGCATGGATCCCCTTCAGCAGGCTTCTAATGATGAGTTTAAAACCTACTATCTGTGATTGTAATGTGCAGTTGCAGTGCTCACTTTTATTATTTCCTTTCATGCATCAGTTATCTCAAAAAAGATTAAACTCTTTAGCCTGCTAAACAACAGTGTATAAACATAAAATAACATCCCAAGCTCACCTGATTTCTGCTCCCGAACCCCTGGAGCATTCTGAGAGCAAATTTGCAGCACTTATTTTCTTCTTTTTTTTGTGAAAAGTTTGTCAGCCCTATTATAATAGTTTGAAACTGAACAAACTTAACACATTTTTTTTTAAATGTACCAGTTAGTAGATTTTTTTTTAATCTAAGGTCTAAAGCGTTTCTTTATCGCTGGAGTCCACAGTACTGCGATAGACTCGGATTTCACAGTTTGTAATATATCAGACTTACGATGTTTTTCTCCTTTGTTGTGGTTATTACAGCATGTTGTCATGCCATTCTTGTGGTTTAAGGGATAGTTAAGGGCTTTTAAAGTGAAGTTCGATTGAAAGGTTAAAAGCAGTTAATATTTTCCCTGTCGTAAAAAAAAAAAAAGAACTCTCTTGATGTCTTCATTTACTATAGATCAATATTAGTTGGACTTCGTATTTTATGGTTCTTGGTGTAATTGTAAAGCACTTTGGTCAACTGTGATTGTTTTTAAATGTGCAGTGCAAATAAATCTGACAATGAGATTGACATTATCAAAGAGGAGGCAAGGCCAAACATCTAAACATGTCTAGGAAATTTCAAAAGCAAGTTATTGCAATGCACAACCACAATCTGCACTCCCTACTGAGACACAGTTTTGGTTAGTGGAGCTTTTTGTGGCCTATGTGACACACACTCTACCTCTACCAAATGGGTAGAGTGTTTGTGCTGACCCAAACAGTCAAGGTCAAAGAAGGTAAAGCCTGCCATGCTCTGTGGCTCCACAGGAACACCTGCATGGGGATTCTTGTACATGATGTGTGACATGAAGGTGAGCTGGAGAAAGAGGAAGCGGCTCATGAGGTCAGTTTTGTACTTAAATATTGGGATGCTATTATTCACATTTTCACTGTTGCTGCTTTTAAATCTTACAAACTACGTAGCTGCTGATGAAAAATAATGCTTCATCCCAGAGGTCATACTTTCTGCCATTAGTGGACCTAAAGTCCACATCACTGTCTTCTGCTTTGTCTTCTCTGACCTTGGAGTAGCTGAAATGACAGAGAGGAAGTGCTAAAAAGAGATTTCTGCAAAAATACATAACAGTATTTTATGATTTATAATAAAATGTGTTTCTATTTATTTGTCTGAAGTACATTTTTGATTTTGACTGTCATTTTAATACATTTAGATTAATTTAGACTTAGAATTATTTTTATTGTCATTGCACAAAGAAACATAAGTAAAATTGGCAATGAAATGTCCTCGCTTGGCCACTGGAGCACACATAAAAACACAAGTGTGCCTATAATTAAATAATATACAAATAATAATTACTATTTTCAAACAGTCTCAGACAGTCTTCATGATGGGATTGTTGAGCAATCTGATGGCCAGTAGGAGACAACTATTTCTGAGTCTGGCTGTACTGCAGCAGACGCTACAGGCTGATTATTTCCCAATATGCATGGCAAGAAAGGAAACCCAGTGACAGCAGCTTTAGATTCACATCATCTAAAGTAAAACTCACAGCTGCAGTTACAGTTTTTCAGGGTGTTTTAAACACAGAATCAGACTGGATGTGTGTCTGTGCGTGCTTGGTGTGGATTTATTTTTTGTTTGCATCTGGCCTTGGCATAAAGCGGCCGGGAGCTCTGGTCAAGTAAGGCGCTGGTTGATGTCAAGTAGCCAGTGGGCACATGGCTCAGTCGCATCAGATTGCTGTCACGCGTGTCCTTTGGCTCTCCTATCTGACGTACTCAGTCTCTTGTCTCTGCTTCCCAACCCTGCCTCTTTTCTTTCATAACACCGGCCTAGTTGTCCACTGCTGCATGCCCAGATGTGGATTTGTGTATTGGTAACACTTTAGAAACCAATTCAACACTCATTTTGAAATTACCCGACCAATTACTGTTGGTGTAATATCCAACTAATTCCACACAGTCACATAGAAAACCTGTCACTGAGAGAATCGTTGTGAACGATGTGCAGGTGGCTCACAGTTTTAATTTCACACAAGCCAGAGTCTATTTGCTTCCAGTTGAGCGTTTTTTTTTTGTGTTTTTTTTTTCTGCATGGGAAAAGCATGGGGCTCCTTGATATCTATTCTGCTTCAATTAGCAACAGATGCCTCCTTGCAGTGCGCTAACCCTAATTGTACGTGATGAGCAATGCTAATCGTCCTGGTGCTGCCTGACCTTGCTACAGCTGTGAGGGGGAACTTTTCCCAGATACCAAGCAAAGGCACACGCACGCACACACACACATTAGGCTTCTCAATATTTAAAATCGAGGGTGGCTGGGGGCACTAGGAATGGGGCAAGTTTGGTGACCGCAAATTAGCTGTTGTAATTGCATATCCCTCCCTGCACCCATAATTTTTCAAGCCTGTTTGGTGCAGTGAGGAGAGTTTGTTTGTTTTGGTGTCAGGGCGGTTTAGAATCAAAATGAGGACCTCCGGTGCACATGTGGACCCTTGAGGAAATAGGCAGTGTGGCAGCTTTAAATAGTCCCACACAGTGTGGCTCAGAGGGGAAGACTACAAGCAACAGTGGAAGCACAAACTATATTAAGGAACACAAACAATAAGCATTTTTTCTCGTTTTCATGGATCCTTGGAATGAGTGCAAACATACAAGACAAAAACAAGACAGCTGGAGCCTCTGACAACGTTTCCACCACAGCCATGGCATTATAGATATCTTATAATGCCTTGAATTTTCTTTGTCCAGTTCAGGGTAAGCAAAAAACAATGTACTAATTGTGTGTGCATATCATGTTGCACAGCATATTATTTTTCTTCCTTTGTTGTTGCACCTTTGGGTAATTATAACAGTATATTGCAACAAACTTCAATTTATTTTATTGGAATTTTCTGTGACAAAATTAGTAAAGTAGAACTGTAAAATGTAAAACTTAACAGTTTTGAATGATTTTTTTTTTAACATATGATCTGAAAAGTGTACCATATACAGTATTGGTATTTAATCATCTTTACACTGATGCCCCAAAACAAGTGTACAAAAATATCCACACAATTCAGTTGGCTTCAGAAGTCATCTTTATTACAAACAAAGTCCACATGTGTGTAATTTGAGATCAGTATCAAGTCAACGATTGTGTGAAGGCTAAACAGCAAACACCATCATGAAAACTAAGGAACACAGCAGACAGGTCAGGGCATGTGGGAAATTTAAAACTGGGTTTGGTTTAATAATATACAAAATATTTTATCTCTTTAAGCACTGTTAAATCCCCCATTTAAGCAAGGAAAACGTGGTATGAGAAAACCACAAACCTTCCAAAACATGCCTGCTCATTTTACTTGACAATTATTTGAAAGAAGCAACCAACTGGAGGTTGGTAGAGAACCTGTTTACCAACCATACTGGAAACACAGCAAGCATCAAGAAGAAGGTCCTATTGTCACCAGACCAAATATTAACTCTTTTGCCTCTTTGCAAAGATGGTTTCTGTGGCAGGAGCATCATGCTGCTGGGATGTTTTTGTTCAGCAGGGAAGCAGGTGAAGGAAGATGGATAGAGGGAAACGGAGGACAAACCTGTTGAGTCTCAGCAAAAGATTTGGAACTGGGATGGAGATTCACCTTCCAGCAGGACAGCAACCCCAGTCATAAATTAATGGATCAAAGCATATAAATGTAAAAATTAAAATCAAAAATCTCTGTTCAAAAATCCTTTCCATCCAGTCTGACTGAGCTTGCGCCACTTTTCAAAAAGACCAAATGGGCAAAAGTTGAAGTGTTTACATGTGGAAAGCAGGCAGGATCATATCTCAAAAGAATCGATGTGTAGTTGTTTTGTTTCACAAAGTAAAACAAATTTGGAGAACATGTGGTTTTCTTTCTACTTTGCAATCAAGCACTACTTTGTGTTAGTCTATCACATAAAATTCCAAAGGCATACAGTAAAGATTGTATTTGTAACATGTCAAACGGTTTAAGGGGTATGAACACATTTGCAAAGCACTGTATGATAATTTAACGCCATGTTCTTGAGGGTTTTACTCTAAATGTAGTTAGTGCTCAGTCTTAAACGCGTACAAGTGCATAAAGACCCCAAAGCAAAGTTCTCATGTTTATCTGGCACAATCGGATGTTTGTGGACCACCAGGCAAAGGAGCGTAGCAGAGCTAGACTTACTGAAAAGTCTTTTTTTTCTTATTTACCAAAGACAATGACTTACAGATGATGTTGCTCTCCTCAAAAATGTGCAAGCTAGCAAGCAACCAAACCAGCATAAATCACATTAATTAGCTGTGCAGCTGTAGCGTGGTCCTGTTGATGCCTCAGTGGCTTCTGCAAGATAAGAAATCCTTTTGCCGTAGTGTAAACACAAACAGCAAATCAAGATTGAACAACAAAGAGCAATTAGAGCTTTGGGGTAATAATTTAGATTAATTATACTCGTGAGTATTAGAAGTAAACATTTGATTCCTATCTTTGTCAGAGATGCTAAATTAATAAGTAAATCCTATTTATCCAGGGTTTTAACTGTGATTAAATCTTTCTTTTCTCTAAACTGTGAACCAAGACTCCGCAGACAAACGGTGAGAAGCAGCACTGTTGAGCATATTTGATTGGTTTGCTTTACACACACATAAATTGCAGCAAATGAGAAGTCTGACCTCAAGAGGTCTCTGTGCTGCAACTAAACAACTTCATTCTGTATAATCGGACACAACAACCAAATTAAGACAACTCAACTGTATATGGCGTCACACAAAACTTAGTAAGTCCTTTTGTGTGAATCATGTCAATAATTCCCCTCCCCAGATTACATGTTCTGCAAGAAAATCCCAATTTTGCAAATAATTCAAGAAACTCAAAAATATCAGAGTATATCTATGTTACTGAACCTTATAATTGCATTTTGACTAGAAGATTTTTTTTATGAAAGTTTGTGCCAGCTACAGAGGGATCATAATTCTGTGTACCGCAAGTTAATTTGCAATTATGCCGACTTCAGATTTAGAATAATAAATCTATTTTATTTACTGTTAGAAAATTTCATTATCTTCAATGACTCAAGATTTAGTAAAAACTCAATTTTTAATTTATTTTTTTTTATCTGTGGGCCAGGGAAGAGTAAGAAAGAGTGTTGTAGCTTTCCACAAAGCAGATCAGGAATAAAGTCAGACTAAGTGAAATATTATGAAACTGCGAATGTTGAACTCTGCCCTGTACATTCCTGTATTTTCATAAATACAGCATCGTAAAAGAGTTGTGACTATCACAATTTGTCACCTTTTAACCACAGGTTCAGCTTCTTCTTTGGAATTTTATGTAATAGATCAATAAAGTAGCAATGAATTGTGAAGGATGGTAAAAGGAGAACTGGATTTTTCAAATAATAACCTGAAATGTTTTTGTCTTCAGTGCCTTTGATACTATTTGGAACCACCTTTCTCTATCGTTACAGTTCCAAGCAGTGACTATTACCCCACCTGAAGTATGGGTCTCTCTGCATCTCCACCCAGCATAACCATAGGCCTCTTGGCTGCTTCTCTGATTAATGCTCTCATCGTTTGTCCTGTCAGTTTAGGTGCAATGAAATCCAAAATGTTTCTGGCACAACTTCACTGACTCCCAACGTGCATGGAGATTGTCAAATATGTGCCTAAAGTTGAAGACTCCAGCAACAGCTCATCAGGGCCATGTGACCCATGACCCTGACGAAGCACACAAGCTGAAACGCATTGATCTACCAATAAAGTTGTTTCTGTCGGATGTTCAGAGTTTCAAATATTGTTTCAAAACCTTCTCCACAACTTTATCCCTGACCTGATGCTGTTTGTTTTTTAATGTTCTCGAGAAAGTCTTTGGGGCTTCTGTAGAACAGTTAGACTCACACAGAGATTATATTATGCAGTGGACGACATTTAATTGCATCACACTGAAGGGGCATTAATACATAATCAGCATTCAGAGTTCTTTCTGTTATTTCTTTTTTAAAAACAAGTTAAAACCATTTATTATGCTCTTTAAGTCATTCTATCATTTAAAATCCTAACAAATTACATTGAAGGTTTTGGCTTTAACTTGACAAAATAAACGACAAAAGGGGTTTCATAACTTTTAAGGCACTGTATGTCTGCTTTACTTTAAGATCAACTTAAATTAGGTAAAATTTTTCTTTAGAGACCTTATGTCAGTTGAAGTTTGTAAGCTGTGCTCAAAGATTTCTAGCAAAAGCAGAAATACCAAAGCAATGACTGCTTCAACAAAGCACTTGCCAACAACCACAAAACAAGATTTAAAAAATATATTTAATCATTTATCTATTCAAGCAAGTGGGTACCACCCATATAACAGAATGTTCTCCTTCAGTAATACTTATTTTTTATGTACTCTGTTTCTTGGTTAGAGCAGGTTTGTAACTCTTAATCAAGAGATGTTTTTCAGATTTGACCAAGAACTAAATCTAAGCATGAACTCCACCTGATCTGCAGTAATCTTCATGCTGGCAGAAAGGTAAGTTGCAGTTACCATGGGAGTTGTTTTTTATTTTTTATTTTTTTACACAGAAGCAGGGTTTCAGCTGAGGGCTTACATGCTCTTGCTTGTTTTTAGAGCTAAGTGAAGCCTGGGCATACACTGTTCATGACCACATCCTTTGTCCACCACAGCTGACGACCACTGTGACCATGCTGGTCAGAGCTCTAACCAGCATGGTCACGGAAAATTCCCAGTGGTCAGAGTCCTCTTACGTTCCATTGCGCGATGCAGAAAAAAACACATTTTACTGTTTAGAAAAGATAGCTATGTGAATAACAGAAGACTGCAATATACTGTATGTATACTGTATATGTATATATATTACTCGGACTCAATTGTTAGAAACGAGACTACAGAAAGCTGCAGTTGAAAGTTTTTGTGAAAGATTTACAAAACAAGAGAGGGTGGTAACTCTGTTAATCTGGGTTTGGCCTTTCAACAAATGAGGGTAATATAATTATGTAATTGTATCCTCAATCAGTTCCATGTGCTTGCAGGAATGCTGAATCACCAAATCAGAAAGGGTTCACTGCTGGGACATTGGAACTGTTTTCTGAAACCATTATCAGTTTTGATATGGTGGTGTCCCATGCCGGGTCGGGCCGTCCAGACCAAGACTGCTGATTGGACTGACTCATTACAACTCATTTAACGGGACTCAAACAGAAGCAGATGCCAGAAAACCGTTATTTACGACTGCTCTAGTTGTTTATGCACAATTCTGATTTTTGAAGTATAAAATCTGGATTAGCTGTTGTTAGTTAAGAACTAAGGAAATTTGCCTGTCAATATAAAATAAATGAAATAGTTTGTGGGCTTCAGGGATGATCACTAAAGCCTCCAGCAGCAGCGCAGCTTATCCCTTTCAGTTGTTCTCACACTGACAGATTGCAACATCAAACTTAAAGGAATTGGTGCCAACTATGAACTGGAAATTAAATTATATATAGCTTATGTTGTTTTTGTGACTCATAAATCATTACATTATAATACCACTTTTCTTTAGCATTACAGCTATAACTCTCTAATACTTGCTCTTACAGACATTGTTTTTCCTCCTTTGTCTTCTTTGCAAAATTGCTCAAGTTCGGTCACGTTGGGTCGACAGCGTCTGTGAATAATTAATGATCATTTCTGATATTTGACTAGACCATTTGAACACATTATTATGTTTCTTTGATCTAAATTTTTTCATTGTACCATCACCATGGTGTGCTCTATGTGATGTAGAGTTTGGTTTTCTGGCTGAAATAGTCATTTGGAAAAAAAAAAACAATCAGATGAGCAGAACTAGAGAAAAAATAATAGTAAGTAAAACAATGAGGAAAGGATTTTGAATACTTTATATCTCAGGGACAACTAGGTTGAAAAACTGAACTGACTTGTTGATTAACAACTCTTTTCTTTGTTTTCAATTCTATTTTTCTTCGCCTCCTTTGACCAGACAGTGATAAACCAGCACACTATCGCCCTCTATGAGGCTTAGTGAATACTGCACATCTCTGGGTGGAACACTGTGGTTCAGCCACAATTTAAATAGAATGAATAGAAACAAGTTTATCTTCAAGGCCGAACGGGCTTACATGTGAGGAGATTGACAGGTTTGTAAAGCTCTTAAAAGGACTAAGTGTGTTCAGACTGTTATTTATATATATATATATATATATATATATATATATATATATATATATATATATATATATATATATATATATATATATATATATATATATAATTTTTCTGCTTTACAATTATGTGCCTCTTTTTGTTTGTCACGTCAAAAATTAAATAAATAAGACACTAAAGATCTATCACCGCACACAGAGGAGTAATTTCTCTACATTAGAAAAACGCTTTATTTAGATATATACTTTTTAAAAATGCAATGGCATGCCGAAACAGAAAAAAAATTGCAGATTTCTAAGTGTTTTATCTTGAATAAGAAACCTTTATGAAGTGGGAGAGTGAATAAGACAGGGTTATGGCTGAATACGACCCATGAGTAAGCAGTGAGAGTTTCTAAAGAGGAACAACCTGGTAAGAACCAATTCTTACCTGAGAATGTCCTAAAAAAGAAATTTAGATGGGTTTTTTTCCTGGGATTTTTTTTTAGGTGATCAGTTGTAACTTTCTCCAAATACAAAGTTATTTGGAAAATACATCAATAGTATTAACCTTTAAGAGTTACTTGATGTCAACATTTTTTTTTTTTACCTGCAACAGTAGAAGGAGGGACTGGATATTCCTGAGTTGGTATGCTTTTTCATATTTCTGCCATATTGTACTTAACAAAAAATTTCTTGCACAAGCAGTGAATAGACAGTAGTTGGTAGTGTACTGTATGATGCACTAGTGTCCGCTTTAGTGGTCTGTGTGCATTTATAACCTAAACTTCCACAAGAAACACAAAATAATTGCTTTTTTGACAGCTGTCCACTGCAATGACCGCTATGCATCAGAGTTAAAAGAAACCATAAACCTTGATCACATAAAACCCATTTGTTAAAAAGTTCTAAATTAATGAAATCATGCACTGACTTTAGTGAAGATTTAGGATTCAGGATTAGTGTATAGTTTTTTATATAGCTCACAACCTGAGTTGACTTTGATGTAAGAAGACGGTGAGACTAAAGTAATGCTAAAACAATGTTGTTCCAATCAGAATTTAAACAAAGAGTTTATGTCAGTCTTATTTTAGGTATGACATTAAGTGCATGTTAAGTAGTGAGCTTGTGTTGTATGGAGAATCAATCTCTGCTGGCCAATCTCTGAGTTCGGCAAATTATTCCCCTACCGGCATGCCACAAGTCTATTACGGAAGCACTGCTCTGAACCATAACAAAAAATGTGATACAGATATGATTTACAGTGTCTCATAACAGTAATTAATAAAGGCCTTAATGATGTTAAGTGTAGCAAAGCTTCTAACACCCTTTGTATAATTCATGACCCCTGTGTTGTCATTCTTCTTCTGCTGGTGACATTCTCTCCTGTGGTAATATTTTCTGTGTTGAGGAAAAAAGTTGCAGTTGCCACAGAGATGGAGCAGGAAGAAAAAAAAACATCTTTCTTTGGAAAGCAGGAGAGAAACTGATTAATGCTTAAGACAACCCACCCGAGCCAGGCGGCTTGGAGTGCCTATTTTCCTGTTGCGTCTCCCATTTCTCTTCTTTGCTCGTTCTTTTTTGCTTTTGTCTTCGAGGCACAAGCAGCAACATGTGCTTCAGGGCATGCTCAAACAGATGCTAAATTAAGACAGATTTTTAGCAAATATCCTGCTAATTCCCAGGCTTAGGATACCCTAGTGATAATCACCAACTTATTTGCTTTTCGCCTAAACATGCACAAAATACTAATCTGGGTCTGAACCTAAAGAAATATTTTTAAAAAGTGATCCCATCACGCCAGCGATTGGTGTAGCAATTTTCTAAAAGTGGCTTCTTTGAGTTGTGTCAGTGGTGTTGCCTGTGCTCTAAAAATGTCAGTCACACTGAAGAGGTTAACCCCGGCCCATATGAGCAGGCTGATGGAACGTTACACAAATAAGACGGACTGTATCTGATCCCAGCTCAGCATGTTGTAAGACCATCCCATTCCAATCTCGCCTCTCTCTGTCACCTCATTAAAAATACAAAGAGGGTAAAGAAGGGCCAGTCCTGAGCAATCTCCATTAAAGCTGCCAGTGAATGTGGTAGCGTTAATGTCATTTAATGCTGTTTCATCTGAAAAGCCACATTAAAGTCAGATTTAGTAATCTGGGTTTGCCCATGCTCGTCTCTATGATGTCATTATGCTAAACTGACCTTTATAGCCAGATTAGGAGTGGTGCAGGGAGTAGAGAAAGGCTTTGGACGGGGAATTAACAAGAAATGAAAAATAGCGTATTTAGCATATGGATGATGAAGGATTCAGCTGCATTTTCAACCTAAGTGCCATTGATTGCAAGTCAGAATGAAAGTGACAAAATGCCCCCATGTGGTTTTCCATCAGCTCATTCCATATCTTTAAATGAATTTTCAGCTATTTCAGGAATTTCTCTCGTCAAACATGGCTCATGTTTCACTTTGTAAAGCTTCACCAAAAGAGATAGTGAATACTATTTTTTGGATGTTATCCTGCATCCAAAAATGATTCCTGTATTTCTTTTTTTTTTACATTACTTGATTAATATAGGCGGCTGCTGCACACAGTCAGCTAAGGAAGTAATGCACACTCAGCAGTCTCCTACCTCCAAACTCATAATCTCTTACATACTCTCTCTGTCTTTTACTCCAAATTCCAGGCGGTATAAATTTAGACACTTGAAAGGTTCTTGCAAAACAATAATACACCCAGTGCTGAGCGGTGTGGGGTGGCAGTGGAAAAAGTAGTTGTCTTGCAGTTGAAAAGTGTGGGTTCGATTTCATCCTCCTCTATTGTGTTTTAGAGTCTGACTGGGTGAATATTACTCTTTGCACTTACTGATTACTCAGTAAGTGCAAACTTACTGACTACTCAGTAAGTGCAAATAAATTGACTCCAATTATCATTTTAAATCTTCTGTTCTCCCAACAATGTATTGCTTATCTAGTCATGTTCAGAGAAACCATTACCTGGAAAGATCCCCCATCTCACACCCGATGTTTTAACATAGTGCCTTGAAAAATACTCATACTCCTTGATTTTATGAGGCAGACCTTAGATTTTAAGGAGTGCACAACCTGAGTCTTTGCAGCACCTCCATAAATACCATAGCCCTATGCAATAGTGTTTCTATGCCTAATTTAGTTAGATGGTCAAGTCAGACGTGTCAAACTTGTTCCATTTCTTAAAAGATATAGTAAACAGTCCTCATTGGAATATTTTTGATAACCTGCCTTGTTTTAAAGAACTCACTTCTTTCTCCCTGACCTGGTCTTTGGTCTTCATGTTACTGTTTGTTCACTAATGATCTCTAACAAACCTCTGAGGCCTTCACAGAACAGCTGGATTTATACTGTGATTAAATTACACCCATTAGGTGTCTTCTGAAGGCAGCTGGCTGCACATTTATACAATACTTTTGTTAGTTTATCACATAAAATCCATCTGGTAAAACAAGGAAAAGTTTGTAATGGCAATGTAACAAAACATTTTTTTTTTAATTTGAGGGGAATACATAGATACTTCTTTCAATCATTGTAAGGGTTCAAAAGTTGAATTTACACTAAGCCTTTTAGCAAAAATACATATACATAAATGGGAATTAACTGAGAAATGTTACTTCAACACAGCCACACAGTGTAACATCGTCTCGCTAGACAAGCTCAGTACTTTACCAGCTTGTTTTATCACTCAAAGTTGCAGCATTTTAGGCAATTTTTCCAACCTCAGTAAAGTCGCTGTGTGTAGAGCACAAGCTTTTCTTGGTTGCATGGTTCTTTGTCCTAAATGTTGCCATGTTGCCTGTAGTGGACTGGGTTGTAGCCCACCTCATACTTAATGATTGCCCCACCTTTACTGGCCCTGCTGCAAACCTGCAGGGATAAACGCATGTAGACAATGAATGAATGCAGTGTAAATATAATTTAAGATATTGGCACAAATTTTGTAGCATAACTGACAGCACTTGTGTGGTTCATATCTGTACAACAGTGGGACGAAACACTTAAAAAAAATAAGAGTGATGATTTGCGCGATGATTTGTAGAAAACAAAACAGTTGCATTAATCTGTTTTTAAAACCGACAGCTTACACATCCACAGCACACTTCCAACTGATCTTGTTCATATAGGCACTAAATGCAAATCTTGTCAAGTCTAGTTTATCCTCTACTGACATGATAAGCACTTCCTGCACAGTGGGCAAATTTGTCTTACACTTCCTTATCATGTCATTATCACAATGTCATGTCATTATCATAATTATTATCATGTTATGTTCTTCCAGGAGGAAGGTAATTGATGGGTCAGCTAAACTCCTCTCTGAGGAGAAAGGCATCCCCTGGTTAGTGATCCCAGCAAAAAAAAAAGCCTAGTGAGCACGTTTGAGGCACATGTGTACATGTTAATCCCATCCTGCCGCCGTGAAGCTGCTGTTTTGTTGGTTCATTGTTTTGAACAACTGCAAAAACGTACGCGGAGTTTGACACAAGACAGCAAAACAGAGTGATATCCTGCCGGCAGGAGAAAAGAGATCCAACCAAGTCTGTCTTCTTTTTCCTCACCCCGTGGGACTGCACTAAAATGAGTGCAGAATTCTTTCAGCGCTGCTAAATGGACCGCCGCCTTCCTCCTGCAGAGCCACTACGCTTCACTCTAACGGTCAATCTCCTCTTCAATTGGGCCTGTCTTGCCTGAAGCTGGACCAAGAATCAGACGGAATTTGCCTGAGCTCGGTGTGCGTCTGCATCCGCCAACATGTGCCTGTTACATATTTCTGTGTTTATGTATCTGGCATATGTGTGGGTGTAGAGAACAGACATATTAGAGAATAAAGTCAGCAGGTAAATGCTCCATCAGTTTCTTTAAGATTTTTGTTGAAGTGTCGGGTGTCACAGCTCATTTTGTCTCGCTATGTTGAGACGTTCCCTGTCAGTCTGTCTGTCTAGTCAAACAGTGCAAAGACTCAGAAAATACCTTTCTTTCGTTTTTACGTATTGTCAGTGACATTCCCTCTGAAGTCAACAATGGTTTCTCAGCAAAGATCAGCGTGACAGAGACACAGGCAGGAGTGGGAGTGACAGTTCCAGGGACAGGAACCCTCCCCTGCTCAGTGCTCGTGCACTATTCCATCATTAGCCAATGAGGCTCTCATAAAAGTGAGTTATGTGCCACAAGAGGGGAGGTTCCATATGGCACAAGTGATCCAGAAAGGCAACGTGTCACAAAGGACCCCTAGAGCCCAACAAGTCAGCTTTTACAGGGGCCTCCCTCCCCGTCATTAATTGATTTTAATAACTGGCTGTGAGCAGGCAGAATGCTCTCATTCACTGGGCTGATGGGGCTTTTCCCAGCTCCCTCGGCGAACACTGCAGCACTTAGAGCTGTTTGTTTGGATTGCCAATGGTGTGTGTGTGTGTGGGGGGGGGGGAAGGTGCGTGGATGTATGTGGATTTCAGGACGGCTCGGTTACTCAGTCAGACACAAACTCAATGTCCCAACCGTTCACTCACTCGCTCGCTCACTCAAACATTTGTTCATTTACCCGCTCAATAATTTCTTCACTCAATCACTGGCCTGGTCATTTATGCGCACACTTATTCATCCCTGTGCTGTGTGCTCACAAATGGGCAGGACTCTTCAGTGCAAACTGCGTGAAACCACGTACAGTGTAGACCGTAATGTAAACACGGGGTGAAGCCGGCTTCATTTCTAATACACAAATAATAAATCTCAACACTGTTTTTTATAACATCTCTTTTCTTGTGATGCTTTGGCTGAAGGTAATTCTTTAACATTTTTAGTTTGGGTTTGATTGTTCAGCAGCAGCAAAGGGGAAAGGCTAAGGGGCTGTGTGTTGGATGATGGGGAGGGGGATCAGGGGAAAGCTAGACCTGTCATAACTGCATAATACACCCATTACTCCTGTGCTGCAGAATTTCCAAAGATGGAAATGAGATTTTGGAAGATATATGGAAAGTAATTATGACATACATATATGCATAGAAATTTTTTGTACTTTTTTTTAACTATGAAAAGGACCAGCGATATCTTCGGGTGGCACCTTTATGTAAAAAGAAGTGGTATGTGTTGTAAATAGTATTTTATTGGAATGATTTTGTATATTTTATTCAGAATTTCTGATGCTAAAAGATATATGCCTCTTCAAGTAAAATTTCCAAATGTACAAACTACTTAAGTATTTTTAAAGAGCTCTTGTGGCACACTCAGTAGTATTGGGTTTGAGGCCTGCTTCGCCTGTGACAAATCCTCACCATTTCAAAAATGATTGGACCTCACTGTGTGCTCTCTTCCTTTTCTTCAACCTTCATTGCAGTTTGTGAGATTAAAGTGTGTATGTTTTTGATGGAGTTTGTTATTTTAATTTTACAATGCTAGTTTCTCTCAAAAGGTGATAACTACTAAAAAAAAAATGTATGTTAATATTCACCTAAACAAAATGGGAGTAGCAGAAGGACTTGGATGTGCATTGCACCCAGGACAGAAAAAACCTCCCCTGCATCCTCTTATACTGCTAATTGACTGATTGAAAATACTGACGGTACTTTTTCCTCCACCACTGTGCTGTAGCTGAGGGTAGAGGTGTAGAAACCTCAACACTGTTGTTTCTTTATTGATAAGAAACCTTACTTATAAATAATTCTGACATTTTTCATGTAATTGGACGAGTTTATATAAAAGTAGCAGTGAAAGTAGCGCCATGGTGTTGATGTTAGAATATATTTTCCAGTCATTGAAAGTTCTGGAGACCATTGTTAGGGAGGGGATCTGAATTTAAAGTTAAAGAGGCTTTACAGGCCTTTTTTTTTCATGTTTGAATGAGTTTAGCTCATCTCGATGCTCTGCACTCAAATGGGAAAGATACCCTTACTCACAAGCAGATTGATATATGCTTTCATAAAACACCCCTTACTGTTTGTCTGCCTTTTTGACCTGCCGCTGATGGCTCTTGCCTTCACAGTGAACTTTTTTTGACATTGACCCGGTGCTGAACATCTTTCTGTCTTTTGAGGTCCAAGGTCTGACACTCCTAAACAAGAAAAAAGAAATCATGCTGACTCTCAATAGAAGTGAAGCTGTCTGAAGGATTATTCTCCCCCCTGGAATACAAATGCTACAAACTCCTTCAACCAAGTAACCTGCAGTACAGACCCGGTCTGAGCAGTGAGTAATTCTGGCTAGATCTCCGCACCATTCATGGGAGCAATAAAACTATTTCTTCTGTTCAAGTACAACACTCTTCTTTCTTCGTTGTGATCTGGATGCGTGTTGTTACCATATGTGTGCGGCTGAAGCACACAATGCGACAGCAGTAACCTGGAGCTCTAAGGTTGTTTTTCAGAGTTGTACCTTTGACAAGGGGCCTCTGCTGGAGGTTTTCTTTGGAAAGCACCTGGGTGTGAAAATAGGGCCTCCCAGTCTGGCCTGAGAGACTGTATAAACAGAGGTTCCAGGCGGCCCAGCCTGCTCTGAATTGGACCTCTCCAAACAGAAAGCATGAGTCAGCCTCAGGAACCCGTCCATGTTCCTCCTTCAGGGATAATCAGCCAAAAACAGGCTGGAAAATGGACAAGCTATAGTAGTGATGAAGGCGCTTGTTAACACGTACTCTTAATTTTAAAGCATTCTGAAGAGGAGTAAGAAATGTAGTATTTGGTGTTTTGAGTCTGATTCGAGTTTCTATCCTAATTCTGTAAAGCAGCTACTACTTTTAACCTCAAAAGCATGTTGTGAGACTTTATGCATGATAGCCTTTGTGTGAATTGAGTTTGAACAAAAAGATTGTGGAGAAAGCCCAAGTGTTGGATTCATCCTTATGCCGACATCTGTTTGAGTGAAGGCATTTGGGCGTCTGAGCTCTGCGGAGAGGGGAGACTTTCTCCTCATCTCCGGTTTGCATGAGCAGAGAAGCAGGGGCCTCACACTCCACTAAGGAATATTTATCTTTCCAGCTGGTTAGATGGATTAAATGACCATCCCACAGAGAAGGGAGAGGGCTAGAAGGATTTAAAAAAGAAAGGTTTGGGCAGGAAAGGTGAGCAGATGGAGAAAATTTTGTGGATTTAATGTGCCTCAACGAAGAAAAAAAAAAAGAAATGCTATTTCTTTCATCTAGAAAAAAATAACACAATAAAACAACAAGAATGACTTAGCAAGTCACATTTACCACCAGCTGGGAAAAAATATGATTGTGACTTTATCTTCTCTTACTGGTGGGGGGTGAAGACATGCAAAAGTACATTCATGCACACATGCACATGCAATTACAAGTCCACATGCACAGTCAATGACATACAAAAACACAGAGCTAATTAACTTCCTGACACGTTCACAGAAATTCATTTCAAAGACGGAACGCATATGTTCATGCAAATGTGATGAGAAACTGCTAAATGCTGAAATATCTGAAGCAGAGCGAAAATATTTTTCACTCATGTTCCCTCTTGTTCTTTGGCTTCTCATTTGAATTGTTTTAAATTGTAATTTTTTTATTTATATTTCACAGAATTAAGTTACCTGTTTCCTCCTTAGGCAAATTTTTCCCAGTAGTTTATACTCAATGCGTTGTATTTATAACCCTGGAATTTTTGCCACATACATATAAAAAAGTGAAAATGTGAATAAGGAGATATGGACTCATATTCAGTCCCCTTTACTCTGTTTACACTGAATAAAATCCAGTTCATCCAAATGCAATGGAATGGTTTAGTTCAAAACGTATTCATGAGAATAAATGGCCCTGTCAAAATCCACACTTAAATATATTTGAGAATCTTTAGCAAGACTTGGAAAATGTTGTTTATGGGCTATTATCATCTAATCTGAGATTGAGCTATATTTTTAAAGAAGAGTAAGATGATTCCAGTCTCTTCAGATGTTTGAAGTTGGTAGCGAGATAGCCCCAGGACTTTCAGCTGCACTAGCAAGAAACGCCGTACCACAAGGTATTAACTGAGTGGTGCTAAATACAAACAGTTACTGCATGCTTAAAATTTTTATTTGCAATGATAGGTTTGTAATGTGCCAAAATTTTGAAAGGTTTCTTTACTTTAGGATTAATTTTGCACGGCACATTAAGTTGTGCATTTGCTTCACCAGCAAGTTATCAGCTGGATCTTTTCTTTTAATTTAATCCTACATTTCACTCACTTCGAACATCGTTTAATGCCGCAGGAATTACAAGTAATCTGTATAAGCGTAAAACGGCAAATAAAGGGGAGTAATAACTTCAAAGACCTGTCCTGCGAAATGTGATGCCAGGCTATTCAGAAAGGAATGTTGAATGAGCGGCAGCTATGTGTGTGTGGGGGTGGGTGTGTGTGTGTATTGTGGTTATGCAAAGAGCACTGCAAGTCAGGAGCTGAAATCATGGAAATTCCCCTCCTATAAAGTGAAGCATGACAATGGATTTGGAGCATCAAGGCCCACAGGATTATGGGAGATCACATAAATCCCACCACACCGCAATTTTAGCAAACCACACCAAGATCAGTGTTAGGGGTTAATAATCCCATTCTTCACCTATTCGTGGTCCTCTTGCACCAGCAACAAATCCCTTGCACCGACATCCTCTCCTGTGGTGAACGGCATTTGAACGGCCATCCAGGAGTTTGTTGTAATATCTGAGTAGATTTAACCCAGACACAAGCTTGCAACATACAGTGACATTTTCTGGTTTGTTATGAATCTGACATCACTGATGCGCAATAACTATAAAACATAAAACCATAAGAAAAAAAACAAAAGAACTCCTCTCTGAGCAACAGCAGCCCCCCGCCAACTTTAACTCATCCCACTCTCAACACTGCATCATCTAGAGCTCAGAGGTATAAGCGCAGGGGATCTCGTTGGAGGAGCCTGAAATCGATTGCTGTGCTACAGCAGCTTCAGCGTCTCCCAGACAAAGCAGTTACCCAGGTTTTGAGTGTGTACATGCGTGTCCATGTGTGTTTGACCCTCTGTCTCTCAGTCTGTGTCCACTTTAACATCTGTACCAACAGTTATCAACAGCTCGCACACACACACAGAATGTTTTTCTATCTGTTTGGAGAGAGGCACGTGGCATAGGGAGAGCGACAGCTCCTTTCCTCTATTAGCTAGCTGTCTGAGGGAAGGCAGGGATAATATATAAGCCAAAGGGATTATCGGGCACCAAAGCATCAGGCCGAAGAAATCCCTCCAAGCCTCAGGGTCCAACGAAGGCCTTCAGTGATCTGAAAGAGCCCATAAAACAACAAACACTCTGCGTAATATTCATGCCATGCTCTTATCCAATCAGACTCTTTTAGATAAAATCACTCTCAAAGACGTTGCTTCCGCCTGCTCAAATAAAGATCCAACAATATTAGCTAAACACAAAAATTTATACTAAGTTTAGCCCTGAGATCAGCATGGCGGAAAAGTGATTTCAGCGTAGAAGCTATATGTACCCGGAGCAATCTCCCAATTCAAACTGGTAAATTTCCCACAAAATATAAATGATTGCAAATCATCCCACTACATAAATCAGTGGACAAACACCATTTCACAATTATAGATCTCTTTCTTCCACAATTTTTCTTTTTTTTGGGAAAAATTATGTTGGAAACTTGAATAGAGTTATCAATAAACATGTATTGGGACCAAAACGGTTTATTTTCTATATAAATGATATATTTAAGGCTTCAGAAATCCTTAATTTTGTTCTGTCCGCAGAAAGTACAAATATTGTTTTGTACAAATGAGAATTTACAGAAACTTGAAATCATATTTACCATATCATATCAAATCATATTTCATTTTTAGTTGTAGACTAAATAAAGGGGTTTAATATTAGGAAATTATGAACTTTAGATAAAACCAAGTTTATGTTGTTTGAAAATTGTAAAATAAATATATTTATGAATTATGATAAATTATGTGAATGTGCAGAGAACTACTGTAACAATGGAAGTGTCGACTGTTTACAAGGTCTTCTGGAAACGTCACATAAAATTTGTACAGTCTGAAAAACGTAGAAGTATTGTGGCTCTCAGCAAAGCAAGATACTTTCTGAATTACATTTCACTCAATATTCCATGCTGTCCAGTTATTTTTCCATATTTAAGTTACTGTGTGGAAGTTTGGGGCAACACCTACATAATCTCACTCACTATGCACATTACCAAAAGAACCATGAGAATGGTTCAGAAAAAGTTACTTTTTTATGACATACTAATTATTTACAGAATCCCGTCTCCTCAAAGCTCCAGATTTGGTAGAATTTCAAACAGTAAAACTGATATAAAATGCCAGAAACAAATTCTTACCAGATTATATTCAGCTTTTTTACTGATGGAGAGGGGTTAGAGCTTCTGAACTTGTCCTGCTAATACAATTGTACAGGAATGGCTCGTTTTTAGAACAAAAAGTACACACAATAATGAGATATTTACATATTGGTATTGATACAAAGCAACACTTTAGTTTTTTAATCTAAAGTGTTAAATAACTGAGCTGTTCAGGATGTGCACTGGCATTAAAACGCTTCTTCAGGGCACGAAAGTGTCAGAGTACACACAGAGAGCTGAAACGGGGTCACCGAGCCAGATGAGTTTAATATGGATTTTTTTTTAAATAATACAATGTTTTCACATGATTGATAACTGAAGAGTCTTGGTGTAAACAGGTCTACATTTAGGCTTCTAAGAAAACTCCGAGATGTTGAAATACTATTCACTTTTGAGCCAAAGGTCAACCATATTTAGCCTTGAGATTGATCAACCCTGAGGACATTGTTTAGATGTATTTTTAATTTTTTTTTTTTTTAAATTCAGTGGGCATGTAGGGTGTATCGTTCCGCATTTGCATTCCAGTAGGTGTGAGCAGCTTGATGGCTGCCTAACAGCAGCATGACTCCCCATATAAAGAGTTGAGCTGGAAGTAAATCTCTGTGATTAATCAGGTCTGAAGCTAAAACATAATAATAACCCCCTTTATATTAATGTGCAGCTCATGGCTTGAACAGCTCCGTGGAAAGGCCATTAGTCACCAGCTCCCCGCAAAGCTACAATTAAGCAGTCACATATTACTCTCTCTTTCTTTCTTTCTCTCCCTCTGCTTCCAACTTTAATCACACCGCTGTCTCCTTCGTTATGGATTCTGTTCCTGGGTGATCGTGTCTTTAGGCCCCGGACTTAGACAGGGAAATCATTTTATTTTCCTATTTGTTAAGCTGCGCATTAACAGTGTGTTTTTATAGAGATAGGGTGGGAGGAAAGAATATTAGCTTTTCAAAGCGAGTGAGTTAACACTCCGCTTTCCGCGTTGAAAAAAGTGCAAGAGAACCGAGAAGCCTTTTTTGGAGCTGGTTGAAAAACACATCAGGGCTGATATTGATATTATTTTTGAACATTTTAGATGTACATTTTGCTCTTCATCCCCCACTGTTCTTTTAACTGAGGAAGTGGGTGTATGAAAAAAGGAGCGACTGACAGATTTCATAATTGTCATTGAAATCTTATTTGAATTCAGGAGCTTTTTTTGTTTCTTGTGAGGGACAGTTTCAAAAAAAGCTGTCATGCACACCAAGCAGGCACCCTCCCAACCCCCTGCCAGCCTCCTCTTCCTCTCCTCTTCTTAGTTCTCTCTCTTTTTTTTTGTGATAGCCACAAATTTCGTCCGTGCCTAGGCAAATTTGTCGTGGAGCGTGGGCCCATTTGATTTCATTAAACAGAATACTTAAGCATAAAAATTGTTTAATCGTCTCATGTCATTAGGAGACGGATTTCATTTTGCATATATTTGCATATTTCCCCCTCAAATTAAACCAGGCAAATATGCAAATGCGGGAGCCCAGGTTATGGCGGAGGTGTTTATTGTCATCACTTCAGGCATTTCCACACTGCAGCTCCTCCGCAGAAAAAGGGCGACGGCAACATCTGGAGGCCCAGGGGCCAGGAAAGGAGGGATAGGGTGGAAGCAAAAAAAAACAAAAAAACAAAAACAACGGTGTAGGTGTCGGGTTGAGGATGTGTCACACACTTGCTGCTCAGTTTTGGCTCGGATAGTCTCTGCTTTAACCGAATGTGGAGCAGCGGAAATCTAAATATCCATCATCACACCCTACTTACCGCTTTAATTACTGACCTCATCCCTGGTGCTTTGGATGTCCCCGTGCTAAAATGTATAGCGAACCAATAAAGACATAAAACACAGCAATGTTCTTTCAACTGTAGCCTCTGCATGTGTTTTTATCAGCTGTTCTGCTGCTATTGTCCACATGGCTAAGCACTGTTGCTAATGAGGCAGTAATTAGCAATAGCGAAACGCTTTTTCACCCGTCCTCGCTCATTTTTTTTTTTTTCCCACTCGGTAATTTTCTCCTGCTGCAATTTCAAGCATCACAGCAGAATTTGCTCCGGCGCAATAGAAAGCCTGAACCTCGAAGCTGCGACACGTTAAGCCGAGTCATTTGTGTGAACTTAAAATATACACCATGACTTACATCCTGTACAGATGAGACAGTTACATGGCCAGTAAGACTGGTTTTTTTCTTATTTATTTTTTTTTTTTTACAATTTGTCATACAACAGCCACAAATTTCAATATATCTTATTGGGATTTTGAATAATTAGAGCAACACTTAGTGTAATTACAAATGTGGGGCCAAGAGAAAAGTGACTTGCAAAACTTTAACCTGAACAGTGTGGCATACATTTATGTGCATCCCCTTTTATTCTGGTGCTCCTCAATAAAAATACAATCAATCCCGTTCAGCTGTTTGGTTTTTGGTTGACTTTAAGTAAAGGCCAGCTGAACATAAACAGAGTGGTTTAGGTCATACCATAGACATGTGATAGAATAGACCGGTCAAAGTCTGAACACAAATCCATGGCAAAATTTGAAAATGAATGTTTACAGATGCTCTCTATCAAACTATCACTTGTTTTGCAAAGATCAGTGAGAAAAAATAATTTTGCAAAGTACAAAGCTGATAGAAAAATTCCCCCAAAGACTTGCAGCTGTAAATACAATGAAAGGTCATTCTAGTTTAAATTTGGCCAGTTGGAGAACAAATGGGCACCACAATCATGTATGATTTTTCCTTCCACTTAACAACTACAGATGGCTTTGTATGGCTTTATGACATTAGACATTACATTAAGATCTCCTTTCCTATTAACTATTGACTCTGAAATATGTTTTCTATGGAAGACCTATGTTTTAATTTATGACAATTAAAAAAAGTCACAAGACAAGTTTCAGACTGAAATAGATTGAAGTAGATTTTAGAATTTCATGCCTTGATGTTCTGTAATCAAGCACAAGTGACAGAGAAATGTCTTCTTAAACAGTTACAGACTTGCCTCTGTGTGCGTCGGCTGCAATCAGAGGAAAGCGACAACAAAACCTGACAAAAAAATAAAGAAATCACCACACTACAAATCACCATATCTGTCAAACATCTGTCTATCAAATAGCTAAAACAGGTAAAGCTGCTGCAGACAGAAAGAGCCAAACAAGAGGTCCAGCAGAAAAACAGAGGCCTTGTGGTGACTTCGCAGAAAGGCCTGTTGACAGTGGCAGCGACTGGGGTAATAAATCACAGCCAGTGGCAGTCAGATAAACGGTGTTGTAAAGCTGATTGGGAGGAGAAACAATTGTGACGAGAGCGCAGCGGTGAGGAGGCATTGACGACCAGTGCGAATAAGGGTCACCACTTCAGAGGCAGACCCAACGAGCTCCCTACATCTTAATTTACCCTCAAAAGTCATTACGGCCACTCAGCTTGCTTCTGCACGCCCTCCCTCTCAGTTGCTCCTTTTGGCAGGACTTTGATGGCCCTCCAGCAGACGTTCAGACATGAGCTCCTCTGTCTGGAAGTTTCAGAGTGTGGAGCTGATGTCTTACTAATCAGTAGCCGTTCTCCTGGTCATTGAGGCACTGCTAGGTGAAATTTTAAAGAAATTATAATAGCATAAAAACAGGGTAGTGTTACATGGTTTAAAGGGAGTCTTCAAAACTTATAAATTATATGTATTGCAGACAAAAGCACCAAAGTACAGGTTGTTAAAGTACCAAAATTAGGTTTGTCTTTATCTTTCACCTCAGATTTTTTGTTTCATATTTTGTGTCCTACATTCTAAAAGAAAATGTAAAAAACATTTTTTAAAAGTCATTTGTTTTCATCTTTAGCTGGTTTCAACGTACATCTGCTTGCTTCCTACATTTTAAATGCAAATAAGAACAACTCAACACATATTTTTATGACTTTATTATTGTTGTCTTGGTCATTTCCTGTGTTCATTAATTCTTTTAATGCAGTAAGTTTAATTAATAGTTTTAATTGCCTGTTTAGAACAGTTAGGCTGAAATAATTAGGGCCAGTTTTAGGGCGAGAAGCAGAAAAGTGTCTCCTGGTGTGAGACTTGTGTTCTGCAGACAGAGGGTGTTTGCTTTTTGAAGCAGACTTCGGTGCAGACCTCTTGCTGTTAAATAATTAGTTTAACGATGACTAAAGTCAGGCTCTACTGCCAGTGCGGGGATTATAAAGCGACTTTTATGAGTCACAGCTTTTACTGGAGCCAGCACAAGCAGTGGTGTTGTGCTACTTGGCAGAGTCAATACTATAGCTACTCCTTCAAAGAGGAAAAGCAGTAATGCTTCTTAATCTTGGTAAACATTTCTCAAAACTTCATGATGTCGGGACATAATTACATGTTTTTTGGGGGTTTGTATATAAAGGGTAAGGTCTCCCTTTATTTCATAAAAATATTGAGAAATAAAATACTCTGAATGCTTTTTTTTTTTTAAGTCATCGCTATTTTGTGCAACCAGAGGTGCTCAGTGCCATCTTTTGTCTCGTGTTTGCACACTCAGAAAACAAGCTGTTGGAACTGATTTAATAAATGTGGCATAACAAGCTGCGTCGCTTTCATCTGAATAATTTATTTTATATTAATGTAATTTTAGACAAACTGTCTCACATTTGATTCTTTACATTTTTCATCTCACTTTAAACAATATTGCTGGGCTGCAAGTTATCAATTAATAAGTTAAACTAAAGTTGATTAATCTTATCCACTGACTTACAATCAATTGATAAGCAGCCATTCTTGAAAAACCCAAGTTTTCTGTTGTATCAAGAAGATTTATTATGAAGGGCAAAATGTTTCATTACATGCTAAATTTAAAAAGGAAGCAATTTTTAAAAATGACTTTAATATATAACGAGGACCGCAGACTTGCCACTCTGTGTCAACAAAGTGTTATGCTCTTTGCTGGCAGGACAGTCTACAATCTGTGATGAGTGCGACACTTTGAGCTTTTAGTCGTGCTTCCAATTCGATTACGTTCTTGTTGTTGCACTCCTCTACGCAGGTGTTATGGTTTATCTCAAGGAATGTTGAAACTTTGCTCCATGAAGTTTATTGACCCACGGCAGTCCTCAAAATCAACTGTATTTATTGGCATTGTATCTTTTTCCATCATGTTAGAGTTTTTCTGAGTCATGCTCTCTGCTTTTCTTTCTTCACATCCTTGCCTTCTTAGTACATTGATCGTTTTTGGTTGAGTCTCCTCCACCATGCAGCTCAGCTGAATGAGCTTTATTATTAAGTTATAATTTAAAGAGATTTTAAAGTGTCTATTTTAAAACAGAACCTCAGGTGTGTTTTGCATCCCACACTGGATTTTCACTTTGGTTCTGGGATGCCTCCGCCATCTTTTGCTGCGTTCCAGTTATACTGTGAACTGGGAAATTCTGACTACAAGAAATTAACTGGGATGCCCTCCGAAGTAAAATTTTCCCTGAAAAACTGGGGGCAACTCTGACTATCCCAATCACGACTTAAAAATTGGACTTTTTCTAAATAATCATAGTAAGATGCATTAGAAACATTTATTATTTTACAAGCCTCACATTTAAAAATGCATCTAAAATAATTTGTTGCATGTAGCGCTTCTAACTATCTAACTATAAATACTTGGTTTGTAAGGTGAAGCTTAAAGTAATGTTTGTAAAACGTGCCGCAAACAATGGTTATGGGCTTTCTAATGTTGAAATTCTGACTTCTTAACTAGAATGCATAAGTTAAATTAAATATGTAACAAATTATTTTATTTTGGGCCTGACGTCAAACCCAGCTCCAAGTTACGACTTCCCTGGTAACTGGAATTCATTTTGAACCAATTGGCCTAAACACTAGATTAAAATTGAAATGTCTAATTCCAGTATAAGTCTGACCTTAAACTCTGATGTTCTGAATGGAAAAATCTGAGCTCTCTCAAATTACTTAAGGACACAGTTTTAGTGTTGTAAACTGATTTACAACAGTTATGGTTGTAACTGTTGTTATTGTGGCATTTAAAAAATTGAAATCATTTTGGTGATTTAACTGACCTAAAATAGGAAAAGGGTTTGTTTCATTTAATGTCAGACAATTAAAAAACACAGTCAGTTCTTGTTTTTTTCAGTGTATTTAAATATCTACTTTCATCTGCAACATCAACATTTTAATGCATTTCATTAGCTGCCCACTTTACACCCTCTTTGCTTAAACCTTTATCTTGCATTTATTTCACAACCGGTCTCCTAACCTCCACTAATAATCTCTTAGTCTTGCATTCTCATCTCTGAGTTTCTTTGGTTAGATTTTGCAGACCGACTCCAGCTAAACAGTCAGACTGCAGGACCGGAACAAGGTGTTTGCATGAGGGTCATAGTTTCTACCAAACCAAAAAATCCTTGTAGGGGTCAGTGGGCATCAAGTGAAAACACAATTTGAGATTTTGACTTGACACCAGGCAGTTTTGTGTTGAGACTGCAGAACAAATGCTACTCCCTGGAGATTCAAGACGGCGACCATCAACCATCACGTTACTTGAAACCAACACATGAGGAGAATTGGTCTGGGTGGCCT